>NC_136694.1:19008643-19191143 GCF_947650265.1 Symphodus melops
TGATAGATAGATAGATAGATAGATAGATAGATAGATAGATAGATAGATAGATAGATAGATAGATAGATAGATGGATAGATGGATAGATGGCTAAATAGATACTTTATTGATCCCGAGGGAAATTCAAGGCATCCAGTAGCAGTATACAGACAGGCAGGACACAAGACATTAGTTACAATACACACCCGCTGTCCCCCTCCCCTCTGTATACAATAATCCCCCAAACAAGATTTAGCAGCCCCTATGTGACTAAGAGTAAACATAATTACAGGTTAAACCTGTGCAGTTAGCATTAGCATTAGACTTAAACTTATATATAAAAGAGAATTGTCATTCTCTTTTGAATTTTATGCATTTTGATGGTCCTCCTGATGAAGTCGGATAACACCTCAAGGTGCTAAGGCTCCCCAGGGTGCTGAAGTTTAGAAAGTTCAGGCTCAGTGTCTGTTGTATTTTTGTTCATAGGTGGACTAACCATAAACATCAATGAGCTGCTTGATGGGTTTGTTTAGAATAAATGCTATACATAAACCATCATTCATTCATTCATACTTTCTTAACTGATTTTAGTGAATGATTCCAACACAATAACACAAAATACACACATTTATACTCCCATACAAGCATCTTAAACGAACATTTACTGAAGATTAATTTCCCATTACATTTTCTTTATACATTCTTTTAATTACATAATAATTGAGCAGCATTTTAAGCCATTATGGAGAGAACGCCATAGTTTTCACTCAGATACTGAAATACTCATTAGTTTTAATGTAATGAGTATTTCGTGAGTATGGACCCAATATGACATTTCCGCCTATAATCCATCTAATCCCCTTCAAAGTATAATGTCTGTATTTACAGTTTGACAATCAATCTGTTCATTTTTTAAGCACTATATGTTTCCAGTTTTGCTGTCTATAATGCTTTGTGATTTATTAATTTCATTAGTTTTGTTGGGGAGTTGATGACGCAGGCTTCTGTATGAGGTTTATGTGCCAGTGTTTTGGCTGAGCCTGTAAAAAAGGGTGTAAATGTGTACATCTGTGATGGATAGAGCATTTGGCTCTGTGTGTGTGTGTGTGTGTGTGTGTGTTGAATGGTTGGCACAGGCAGCAGTGTCTGAACTGAGGACTCCCATAGAGATGATTGTAGAAGTATGTGTTTAGTCACTTAAAGTAACTGCTCATTTGTGGCTCACACTAGCTCTGTCCCTGCTTGTTATCTCAGAATGTGTGTTTCTGCATGTGTGTGCAAAAGTGAGAGAGAGAGTGTGTGTGTGTGCGTCTTTGTGAGAAAAAGGGGGGAAGAGAGGGAAGAGGGAGTCAGAGCTGTGTTAGCTTTGTGTGCATATACTGTGTGAAAGTGCAGCCATGAGGAGCTTACAATGTGTGGGCCCTCTTAAAGGGATATATTTATCTTTCCAATGTTTCCCCTTTGTATGATATATCATTAGTTTAATGCAATGATGAAAAATGTTTTTTTGTTGTCCAATCAATACAGTTAATGTTTTGGTACAGCATCTCGTATTTAGCAGCACTTTACACTAAACCTTATTACATATTTGGAGTATACATCAAACTCACACACAATGTGTTATGTTCAAAATATTAAGATGCAAAACACAAAATGTTAGTTGTATTGCCTGTTTTTGGTTTATGCTTTTTTTTTCACTTTAATCACCTTTAACTGTTCTTAACTTAAAAAAAATTTATGTCTATGAAAACACATTATGATGAATATCCTCTCTGGTTGTTTTTTCTCCACCCACAAAAGATGACGAGATGTATAGAAGCAGATGCCTCCTGTGGTCAGTTTAGTCGTTTAATCAACAGTAGAGCTCAGGGGCGGTTCTAGAGTCTGTTGGGGCCCTCGGCAAACGTTTATTTAGGGCCCCTCCAACCAGCTTCCATTATTGTTTTTACAGCAATAATGCACACAACACTCAGCAGGGCATTGAGAGTGAGTGCTGTCATATGGGGCCCCATTAGGGAGGTTTCCTACTGTCAATGCAAAATGTGTACATTCGGAGGCCATGCTGTGGTATACGGTTTGTCAGGCGTTAGGGCCCCTATATTGGCCTGGGGCCCCTAGTAGTTGCCTGCCTTGCCTGTTGACAAGCAGCGCCTCTGTTAGAGCTGATTGTTTTAGTGCAGTTGTTCTCACCCGGTCTCGCCTCAGGACCCACCACCAACTTGTTAACAAGAAATCGATCGTGACCCAAATTTCGGATTTTTCAACCAATGAGATTTGTTTTATGAAAAACTCTGCAGTTTTGGCCTCAGACGGTTCCAAACACGCGACAGAACAAAGAGATGAAACAAAACAAGTGATACAACAAAGTGATATTTAGGCTTTTTTATACTTTTTTCTCCAAGGCACATCTCCACGAACCACTTTTGGGTCCCGAACCGCCATTTGAGATCCACTGCATGTGACTAATCACTCTGGAGATCTGTTTGCATGATCCAAACCTTAATAAGTGAGAGTGACAAAACAATGGACTTAAATAAACCATTATATATCACAAAACAGAGAAGTTTACAAGATTGATTTTATTTTATTAATTTTACATGATGATTTACTTTTTTCCTTTCCCTGATATTTTAACTAAACAGTTTTACAGTGTTATGTAGGGGGTTTTAAAAAAGGCTGCACTAATGATGACAGTTTAGCATTTGAAAGTGTTATAAGAAATCTTTTATAGATCAGGTGTTTCACTTTTGTTAAATGTGCTGCTGGCTTATAGGAACAATAATTGTGATTTTGAAAATAACGTTCAAACTACCATACCTTTTGTATACTGAACTCACTATGGCATTGATCATCAAACGACTATATACAATTACATTTCCATGCTTGAGTGTACAATCTGAAGTGAAGTGAGTAGACTCACAGGAGTGAGAACAGAGAAGCTGTTGGTGGTGGCTGCCTTTCAGCTTTGAAACAATCACATGTTTACATGATAACATAATAATGCTGAAATCGCTGAAACTCTGAATCACTGAATCTGTTATTTACCATCCTGGAGTTTTTGGATCGTATGTCTGGGCACGTGAGCCAGTTATTCTGTCAAGCTTTAATATTACTAACGTGGAATTGACCATATTTCCACACTTATTAAACTAAAATTATGAAAATTCCATCGGAAAAGTTGCTTGTCTGACTTTAAAAGTGTGTGTGTGTATGTGTGTGCGCACACGTGCCTAGTCTTATGGGCCTAGTGCCTAGTGTATATGAGGAAAACTAAAGACGACAGAGTGAGAGAGATGAATTTAACATGCGAGGCACGATAACTAAGGATGACACCAAATCAAATCAGAGGAGTTGTCAACTGAATAAAGACAGGTCACAAACTCACTCAGCTCCATGGAGACACCTGCACATTTAAGATGTGCTGGTTCCTCCTTGTCTATTACCCTTTCAGCTAAAACCTAGTAACATGAGCGTGAGGTAGGACAGTTTTAAAGGTCCCACATCATGCTCTTTTTGGCCTACTACAGTACATTCACAGTCACTGATGTTCGGAAAAACTATCTGTTTTCATGTCCTGCTCCATGCAGGCTCTCTCATCTGCCTCTGTTTGCAGCCCTCTGAATCCCCCATGATCAGGGTCCCCATGTAGGCCTAGTCTGATCTGACTGGTCGGCCGTTTCACTCTGTTGTAATTGGTTAGTTGGTTGGCACGGATGTCACATGGGCATGCAGCATGAGCTTGGTTTTTCTACAACGAGCCAATGGGTTTAGATCAGTGATATCATACTGGCAAATTTAATTCTGGCGGGCGAGGGACGAAGCGTTCTTTGCAGCCACGCTAAAGCTAACATGAAGACGTAGAAGAAGACACTTGTCAGCGGATTTTGAATTTGTGCACACAGATGTGCCTAAACATGCACAAGACACCTGGAAAACACACTAAAGAGCATACAAAACCAGAACAGGCAGAATCTGGGACCTTTAGGGCATGGAGTTTAAGAGTCGTCTAATTCTGAGGTCAGACACTGTTTTGGTTTTCATGACTGCCACTGCATGTCATACTGTACATGCCAAGAACACACAGAAAAACACAACAGCTCTGCAGTAATGAGGTGTTTGATTTCACCGAACCTCTGGAAGAAAACAGCAAAGCCAGAGAGGAAAAAGGAGGGAATATACTGTACGATTTTATATGTACTATTTTCATTGTTTATCGCTACCTCTATTACTTTTATCTTTTTCTCTCAAAGGCCTCCTGCGGTCAAGTATTGAGAATTAATATGGATGCTGAAACCCTCAAACAGAGTATCTGGTTCATCCAATGTAATTGGTGTCCATGTCAACTTCTATCCATCCTCCTGTTCAGGTGCTGCAGCATTATGATCGTAGATGCGCCTCTTTTTCTTTCACAAGTCACCTGCATGCACCGGGCACAATGACACAGTCCATACTTTAGCCTTTATGTCAAAAGATTAAAAAGCTCTTCATAACATAAGCAGATTGAATTATCTGATGGGGACACTGAGCAACAGTTGTGCTGCTTGAAAATATGATGATGCTGCACTAAGGAACAACTGTGTAAAGTGAAGCTCCCTGTTCTTTCACAGCCGCAGCATTTGACCAACTATGAACACATGAGCTTGAAAAACTACATAGCTGTTGAATGCAGTGTTAATGGTAAAAGTCGAGGGCGAACCTCGGTACTACTTCAGCAAAGTTGCGCAACACATACTCAGTGTTGTGTTTTCTTTCTTTGGGAAGACATTCTCTTGGCAGTGTGGGTATACCTGAGATGACCTGCACTTGAAGTGTTTTCCTTGGCAGAGTGACATGCACATCCTCACACAACTCCTGGCCGCCCCCACAGTACTGTACCTCACACACACACACACACACACACACACACACACACAGTATGTATAGACTTGCATACACATATTCTATACACAAGGACACATTTGTACACTATATACACAAACACATGGCCCCAAGCTGAATGGAGCATTAAAGAACTGGAAGTAAGAACAGATGTGTGAATTATGGCATATTATGAGTGATTTTAAGTATTTAATAGAAACAAACAAGTTGTGTAACTATAGTTACAGGCTCCGCACACAACTGATAAAGAGTGCACGCTGAAGCACACATATTTATTGTGCGAACCTGCAGGAGTGGGCGGTGAAGAAGCACTAAATGCTGGCTGCCCTAACCCCCCTGGCTTGGCTACATGGCAATGACTGATCTATACAGACAGGGGAAGGAAAGGGAGGATGGGGGAGGAGGTGTAACAGGAGAGAGATGGAAGTTCTGCAAAATATGTCAGCTTGTTAAGGGCAGCAACAGATAAAAATGACCGTAAAATTACAGTAAAACATTTGAATCTGCTGTTAAATTCTTCCTTTGGTTGCTAACTGAACTTTTTTATTTATTTATTTAATTTGAAGTACTTTATTAATCCCTGAGGGTAACATTCTGTTTCACAGTCTGTTATTGTAGAGACATGCTTCTCTCACACACAGGCCTGAGTTACACACGTGCACAAGCAGGACCTGTGGACATGCATTAATGGAGAGATGTCAGAGTGCGGCGGCAGCCCCCACTCATGTGGTTACTGTATACTGTATGTCTTTTTTTTCTACTGTACGGTTGTTACTAACATCTGCTGTGTACTATCTTGTATTTTGTTGAGTTTAGTCTCCATCAAAGTTTCTAAGATCTAGAGCTGCTGGTTTTTTAACACTTGTTATGAAATGGCTCTTTACAAATAAAGATTGATTGATTAATTGAGATGCAGTATGAAACCTGTCCTATGTTACTCTGACTCATGTGACTGTGTGTGCCTGTCATCTTGTACTTATAAGTGACTTTTCTGGTCGTCATGCATTTAGATACAGTCGTCTCGTTTTTAACTTCTCAAAAATCTTATTTTGTCAGATTCCTTTAGTCCTCAAATCTTGTGAATGTTTGGGTTAGCAAGACATTTGAGGATGGATTTTTTTGCATTGGGAATTATATTAATATAATTTCCATTATTCATAACAAAGTGATTGTATCCTATCTTGGAAACGTATTTAAGTTATTCGCTCCCTGTCTTGTTTTAGGAGTCTGCAGTTTAAATCTGGCTTTATTTAGGTATGAAGTGATCATGTTTGAACAACGGTACTTTAATTGCCTCCCAAGCTGTTTTATTGCATTTTTATAACTCCTGTTCCACATGTTATCGCTGCACATAATTTAATTGGGTATATTTTGAGTGTAGTCTGGAGGAGGATTCACAGAGGCGGATGTGCACTGAGCACAGAGTTATCTAAACCCTAACCCGAGTGTTTTTACACTGATGTCCACATGGTTCAGTCATATGGGAGCTCAGGTTGAAGAATGCATGGCTCAGTGGGTTAGCTAGCTTCCTTTTGTCATATGGTGATCTGAGCTGTGCAAGTGTGTGAGATGAACCGTCAACATGGCCTGTGAAGATCAGGGTCTGTGCGGCTGCAGAGAAACGTGTTATTCCGTGTGTTATCCTGCTTTGCATGAGTATATGATGAGAGGTTAGCGTGCATTACAGGACATACACATTTGCAGCACATATGTTTGTCAGTGCATGGTGTATCATGTTGTGCTGAATACCTAAGAGATGGACAGATAGTGTAAATATATGTATATCATTACGAGCACATATTCAATGAGAGAGGATAGATACAGTGAGTTTCTTTACAGCACAAATAAACTACGATGACTCAGAGATATATTTATGGTCATCCCCAAAGGCCTCTCTCTTTCCTCTCCGTCTCCTCACTCTTCTCTTCCTTCTCCCAGTTTAATGTGCAGATGCTTGAATAAATCACTGATTAATTAAGATGGAATGGTTATCATTTGCTATTACATTCAACATCCTTTTCCAAACCAGGAAGTGGCAATTTGCATAAATTGGCTTGGCTTGGAACACTCAATCTGTTCTGACAAAGCATGACATGCTTCAGTTTCAGTATCTTGACAATTATAACTCAATTAATTCTGAAACAAAAAAAACAAAAAAACTGGGGAAAATATGCGATCGACAGTTTTTAATTCTCAAATTTCGATCCATAGTTTGTATTTACTCTGCGTTTCTGTGATTATGATTTCTGGTGGTTTTCTCGAAATCTCAATTTATTTATCTAGTTTTCCTGGAGTAATGCCCCCTTCCCCCAACAAAACACACGCACACACAAACACACCTTAGATTGCCTGAAAAGGAATCTTTTATCACAAGAAAACACGCCATTATTTTCAACGCGATTTATTAAAAAAATAATCCGGCATATTGTGAAAACCCGCTTTGTAAAAAAACAAGAAAAAGAGGTCCGATCTTTAAAAAAACAACCGCAAATGACCTCTCCTATCATTCCTTATTGACACCAACATGAACTGAAATTGCACTTTTCTGTCGGTCCCTTTTTGTCTGTAAACGCCTCTATAATAGTTTACTTCCCCCCTTCCTTCCGCCCGATGGATCGTTGTGTTCTCCCTGCTCCCTGTAGCCTAAGCTTGCTCCAACATAGAAGCAGAAGCCATGAGCTTAACTCAACCTTTTACTTCACTAACAAAGAGTCCCATGCCTCTTATTGTGGGCTAAGTGCTTCTCACAATCTGCAGTAAACTACTGGGAGAACAAGCCCGCAGTCCACAGTGCTCATGTGTTTATGGTGTCCAAAGTGACAACAGAGCAGAGACTAAAGGAGCGCCTCAGGCTGAGGGTATAAGGAGATATTATTTATGTGTGGGGCTTTAGGCATTTGGCTGTTTTTTTATAGGACCTAAAGGGCATGGCATGTGAAAAGTTATATGACTCTTATTGACATTCACTAAACATGTGTTGGAGCCTGGATGCAGAGTTTATATGATGTCTGTGTGAATAGGGCATCACTCTGGTTTTCTATCTCCAGGGAGGTCCTAGAACTGTCCTCAACAGCTGAGTCACCCTGTGATGTGTCATCCTCCCGCACTAACATGCACATAGCACCTTTATCCAGCTGTGCTCTTCTGTTGTCCGCTGTGCACCCGATCGACCTCGACCCGATGATTTGTTCTTCCTGTCTTTGAAACAACCCAAGAGGAACACGGCCCTGCATTATATCACTGCATCTGATCTCTACATGCGTACCCTCTCCAGCATCAATGTGTATAAGCATCAGTGTGCTTGTACAGTTTTTTGAACCTCTCTCAGATATATTCATCATGCATCAGTCAGTAAAAGATCTCTGCCTGGTTGTTCAGCCCTAAACTGTCACATTTTAAAAAATTCATAAACCGAGATGATAGCAAAAAGGTTTTGCTTTGATCTTCCTCTGATTTAATGTGATGTTCAGCTGTGAAATACTTTTTATTCCTCACACATATAATTCAGCCTGTGTTTTTTTTGTTTTTGTTTGAGGTTTTCGCACACTGTTGTGGTTTTTTTATGGTTCTGTAAATTTGTGCCAAGACGTCTTTTCGGAAGAGGCTGGGAACCCAATCAGATCAGACAGAGCAAACCTGACCATCGAAAAATGTCACACATGGGGATGATTTTCATTTTTTGCTTATGTTATGACAGAAACATTTTATTCGGATTTTGTGTTTGTTTAAAAATGTGCAGACCCATGGCCCGTGGGTTCGAGGTCGGATTCGAACCCACAGATGCTGCGGCGAGGACCCTTAGCATCTGTGGATTGGAATCCGACCTCGGCTCTTTGCTGTATGTCATCTCCAGCTCTCTCTTCAGCCTTCCTATCTAACAAAGACACACAAAAAAAATCTTCAAAAACATGTTGCACATTTAGATTATGGTTGCAACATATATGTTTACTTTTGTTTACACCCAGAGAGACTTTCATGAGGGTAAATGGGAGACAAGATGAGACAGTCGTGAATAGAATGATTAAATGGGACTGTGATGGATTTCTATTGAAGATAGTTCTTTCTTATAAAAGGTAACTATTTAAATAGTATGAGATTAATGTGAGATTAGGTATAATGAGATTCAATGACAATCTGTGAGAGAACTTCAATGAAAGGAGAACTCATTCGTTTTGTATTTCAGCTCTAATTCTTCACAAATGAACACTGTGCACGAAACAGAATGCAGCTGTAAATAAGTATCTGTGCACATTCTTACTGGTGCTTCTTTTGTAATGACAAAAGTTGCTCCGTCTTCTCTCCATCAAACGTAGTACAACAGACCTGGATAGACTATTCACTCCACACTCAACCTCTGCATCAATGTTTGACTCCTCTGCGTCTTTTGCTGTGCCTAATATGCTGCAGAGATACTTATTTTATTCATGACATTCCATCTAACGACTTCCTATTCAAAATCTATTTCTTCCCTCTTTTTTTCTTTTTTTCTCTTCGTGTCTGCAGGAAACAGTTGAGTATGCCTTCCTCATCATTTTCACAATTGAGACCTTTTTGAAGATCATCGCCTACGGTTTGGTGATGCACCAGAACGCATATGTGCGGAACGGTTGGAACATGCTGGATTTCGTCATTGTCGTCATCGGGTATGTGCTGAGCATCAGTAATTTCAATTGATTGATTTCACTCAAACAAAGTATTTGATCGAACTGAATATCGACCTGCCAGCTGATCCAAACATGTCATAAGGTTTTTTCATTTTGTTGTCCAGGCTCTAGATTTGCACTTGGACATCAGTTTAACACTTATGGTTGACAGTTTTCTGTTTAAGTTGCTTAAGCCTCTACACTGAGCGACCAAGTGCTAATAGAGACCCTCATACACCCACAGTATATGACCCAGAAAAGACAGAGAGAATAAATCAGAGCTTTAGCACCGCTGGAATGAGTCACCATCTCTCCATACTTCATCTCTTCTCCAACACTCCCTCCCAGATTTTTCTTCCTCCTTTCACTGACTGTCTTTCTCTCTCTCTCTCTCTCTAGTTCTCTTCCATCCGGCTCTGCTTTGTCTCTGCAGCTTTTTTTCTTTCTTCCATTTCTTCCCCCTTCCATTTTGATTTCTCAAATTGTGCACTTCCTGCTTCACCTCCTCCTCCTCCTCCTCCTCCTCCCCACCTCACTCTGCCCTCGTTCCTGTCTCCTGCTCGCTCTTCCCTTGTTGTCTTCATCATTATTGCGGCTTTTTTTTTTTTTCTCCTTCATTGTCCTTCTTTTCTCTCCTCCGTCTTTCACTCCTTTCACACACACAGTCCAGTGGGTAGCTGGGTCAGATTTGTTTATATGCTGCATGCAGTTCTGCCATGTTACTGACTGTTACTGCCCAAACATCTAAAAGAAGTCATGTCAGAGGTCAAGTTTCAGTCCACTACATCAACAGGCTATGCTTTTTTTCTTTCATTGGTGGATTCTAACAGGTTAGATAGATACACGGTTTGGGTTCATGAATATTCAGCTGTAAATATGGATGGATTGAATCCATTGTTTTACCCTTTGTAGAGAGGAAAGTGTTTTAATGAAGTCAAAGTTTCATTTAGTGTTATTGTCATACTTGTTTTAATTAGTTTATAAAAAAGGGCAGAAACATGTTTGGACTAAAAACATTTCAAGGATCATTGTATTGAAAGGATGTGGGTATAAGAAATGTCCCGATGCTCTGCAAACAAAAAGTCAAAGTGAGGTCATAAGACAGAACTGAGCTCATTTCTGAAAAAAAGGAATACCTTTATTTTGAGATTTTAAGTGGCAGTGCGTTCTTTCTGCCTCATTCTGCCAGTTCAGCTCGTCCCCTCCTGCAGAGTGACGCATCGGACCTGCACGCCGATGTGGCTGCAGAGTGACTCTTCAACTCGGACTGTTATTATTGTTACTGTTACTGTTCCTAAATTTCCTTGAGGGAGTCATCCCAAAAGGATCAATAAAGTCCAGTCTAAGTCGAAGTCTAAGTTATGTTCAGAGTTCAAAGGCCAAACACTAAAAGCTTATCAATGTACACCACAAAAAATTAACATCGATCAGGCACAAATTAATTCAAAGGAACACCTCAATACGATATTATTGATCATATGCAATGATTTTTTTTTTTTTCTCCTGTTACAAAGGTCTGCGCCATGATTTACACACGACCCTATAGTGACAATATCACCACTTTCCATTAAAGGTCATCTTTGTTATGTCATCTAATCGATCAGACTTCCGGTTGCTCAAGTTGTAATTATATTGAAAGTCTGATTTATCTCTTTTTCTCATACAGTCCAGACTCTTCACTCTTCTTCAGCAACAATGATTGTTGAGAACGTAACATTTGTTGTAGATGAGCTCAAACAGTTCGTGTAAACTCACTCTCAGATTGCCTAACCACTGGCGTACGCACGTTGACATTATTCAGCTGGACTGCTATTTAAGTGATGCATCACTGTTGTTCGAGTTGGATTCCTCAGGTATATTCAGTTAAGGAGAGTCAATAAAACACGACTGTAGTTTTCTGTTGAACATGGCTGGGTGAGTAATAACATCCCAGTCGCAGGCAGTCAGTCTTACAGCTGTGACTCAGTCTAACATAAGTCTGAGCAGAAGGAGCTTATAGGCCCTTAGAGCTCCCTACAGACAAGATCGACAGCTTCAGTCTCGGTTCTGAGTCCACAGCTCTGATGTGATGTGTGAGGATGATCTCCCCTCTTGGCTAGGTGAAAAATGTCTAACTGACTGTAATGAAGGGTCCTCTATCCACATGGGGATTTGGTCACTGCTGAGTAGGCAACAGTTATGGGTCTGCTTTTAACATACCTGCAGTGGACGTGACAACACAACTGATTTGAGCGGGAGCCTCCTTTTTGTAACCCTTTGATTGCTATTTCTCCCAAAATAGAATCTGCCAGAAACCCTTCCGAGGTCTGTGCAACACTCAAGAGAGTCCTCAATGAGATGAGATCCTAGGGGGGGGCGCCAAAATGGCCAGAGCCCTGCTTCCACATCTGTTGATTTGATTTATAAATCTGTGGTTTGGGGTTAAATGGGGATGGGGAACCTGTAGACGAGCTGATTTTCCCAAATCTCCCTTTTTTTCACCTCCTGATGTCACTAATACTCAGCATTTCCCCCAGCTTTTCATTGAAAAGAAACTGCTGATCATTTCTTCATCGGGTCATAAAAGTGTATTTTCCATCTTTGAATGGTAATGATTTATTGTGTTATATCTGGGTCAAGAACTTGTATTCCTTCAAGTACATCCTGTATTTGTTAGGATGGTTTCTGTGAGGTTGTAAAGCAAAAATAACGCAGAAAAGTGTTCAGTTTCACACATGAATGATACTTCATGCCCGGAAACAGTAAAATACAAATGTACTGAACCACAAAAGACTTTTGTGTAGACATTCATTTAAAACAGATTGTTATCATTTTATGGCTTTAAGGGCATTGTGAGGCTCCAGAGTCTTCATTTATATGTAAATGTGTAAGCACAACAAATGAATGTCTGGAAATAGTCCCAAATCTTGGATCATTATGCAGAGTTTCTCCTGCCTATAAAACCCTCAGCATATTTCATATATTATTAAAAAAGTGTACCATCAGATTTAGAAATGTTTTAGCTTTGTTTAATATCCTAAATTTATTTCTATTAATGAAAACATTTAACTTAAGGATAAGGATAAGGATACACTTTATTGATCGTTCAATGGGGGAAATTTGGTTGTTAAAGCAGTTCCAAAAAAAAAACAAAAAACAAAACAACAGGTAAACAAGGAATATAAACAGCATCAATAGCAAAGAAATTTAAAAAACAGCTATGAGCAAAATTCAATACAGAGAATAAAAGAGATTTATTGCACAGAGTAGTTACAGCCTCAATTTTAACTCCTTTCCCAGTAGAAAAGTAGAAACTGTAGAAAAGGAATACGTTTCCTGAACATAAACAAGTGTGTTTTTGAGGGCATTGGATTGTGGTACATGCAGTCGTAGAAAAGCAAGAAAAACACCAAGGCAGGAAGTCAAACACACTTCCGATTAAGGCATGATGCTAAAACACGTCGAAGTGTGTTTTTAAGGCCTTCAAAATGTAAAATCAGATGAAAGGCGTTTTAATAGTTTAAAATAAGTTGCTTGGAGTTTTCTAGTTTTTTTAGCCCCACGACTGATCAAATACTGGGACAAACATTGATTTCTGTAAATTTTGTCTGAATAATAGTCTGAAAGAAAAGATTCAAAGGGTAATATCCTCAGATTGTTGATTGCCAGCTAGAGAGACAGGTAGTGTGTGGAGGAGAGAGTTGAGGATGACATGCAGCAAAGGGCAGAGGTCCTTACATGGAGCGTGTAACAAAATCGCTAGGCTATCCAACGCCCTTTGAATAATGTTTTTCTAGAAAAATCCATTTAAAAAACTGGCTTTAAAATAGGGCTGGGTGATTTATGACCTCAAATCAATAGCAAGATAAATTAAACATTTTACTTCGATTAATTAACAGTTTTTCCGTTCATCGCTCTTAGCTCGCTGACATGGTCTCACCACGTTTCATGGATGGTGTTATACTTTCCTGGACAGACTGACATTGTACGGTTCTGTCTTTGTTTTCTGACAGACTCTTCAGTGTTGTCTTGGAGCTTTTGACCAAAGAGGAGAAGATAGAATTGGATGGAGACAGTACTCATCCGTCAATGCATGGTCATGGGGGGAAACCAGGTGGATTTGATGTTAAAGCCCTTCGAGCCTTCCGTGTGCTGCGACCCCTGCGGCTGGTCTCAGGAGTACCCAGTGAGTAGTGACAAGTGCTGACCGCCACGTGCCAACTCACACAGTCAGATGATGTTAACATGGTCAACCCAATATATATTTTCTTAAATACTTCCCTTTTAGATAATTGTTTTAGTTCATTGATTCCCAGTGAGTGTTCCTTGAAGGGTTCTTCACAGTTAAAGGGCCAGATTTTCGCCTTACCATCCCTGAGGACTGTTTTTCAATAACGTTGACATCAGCGTCCAGGACACATGAGCTCTGGGTGTAATGAAAACATGCAACAGACTCAGAGCAAACACCCTGACACGTTTAGAAACCATGTTGTTTTATATGTCCTAAAATGTATACTTACAGTATAAAAAGTTATGTCGTATCTGCTTGTTGAAGAAAGATGATTCTGTCCCGGCTGTTGTATAATTATTGACCAAAGCACACATGCTGTATGTTGACATCTGTTATGTTATGTTCAACATTTAATATTGTATTTAAAATTCTCTTCAGCTTGTCATAGCGTGAATCATCATTCAGTATACTTTTAGCAAAGTCTTAAGATTCTGAAGTGCATAGATATTGTAATAATAACTGACATATCAAGATCAGGCAGAGTTAATGAAAGAACCACGTGGACACCAAATGTGATGTTTCTTTTCTTCCTTGCCCAGGTTTACAGGTGGTGTTGAACTCCATCATTAAAGCCATGGTCCCTCTTCTCCACATTGCCCTGCTGGTCTTGTTTGTCATTATCATCTATGCTATTATCGGCCTGGAGCTTTTCATCGGCAAAATGCACGCAACCTGCTATCTTCCTGGTTCAGGTACGCCTTCTCTTTTGTCTGTTTTACATTTAAAGCAGGTCTTTATTCTGTGTACAGAATTATTAAACTCCAATATGATCTCATTTCAACACATATCTGCATTTAGATTGAGAATCTGGGGGTAAGGATGGAAATGTTTTAAGGGGCTTAAACAGACCTATTCTACACTATGAGAGTCTCGATTTAACTAAACAGGAGTAAACTTCTGCTGGACCATGAGCAAAAACCCATAGCCATAGTACACTAGTAAAAATGTTCTTATAATGTCTGTGAGGATGTTGTTTATGGAGACAAAATTCAAAACTGACATGGCAAGTCCCCCTGATCAGTGGTCCCAAACTCAAGTGTTTGGGTGCAGAACTATTTCAAAGTTTGGAGAGGAAAATGAATCCACACAGGTCAGGAACTTGCTTTAGAGATTTGTTTTTATTCATGTGTCTGTGCTCAACATCAACAAAAAGCCAAAGAAAGGCCCCCGTACATAAAACGCAGAAAATCTCAAATACCCAACAACAGAGGACAGACAAACAAGCTAGAAATAGAATAGAATGCCTTTATTGTCATTATACAAATTGTACAATGAGATTACTTGGCTTCACCTTAAAGTGCACACAGCTAAAAACAAAAAAACAACAATAACAAGAAGATTATGGGTCAAAAAAAAGAAAAAAGAGTGACCCTAGTTAACAGAAGATGGGATATGTGTGGTAGGACTCAATTACAGTTTGCAGCATACTAAAATTAAATTGATGAACAGACATCAGATTTCTTATTGCACGGTACGAAATAGCAGATCTATAGCAGGGTGTAAAATATAAATAGTGCATTGTATGAGACGTGAACCATTGCAGGGTATAAAAAAAATATAGCTGCACGGATCAAGGAAGAGCTTTAAATACTTCCTGCACAAACCATCTAACAACCAGCAGGGGCAAAGTTCAACAGACTATTAAAGATATGTGTAACATAAATCGTTCACAAGTCTTTAATGTGACGAAACACTGACCACAAAGTCCTCAAGTCAAAGTTTATTTTACACAGCTTGTTCAGAACAGAATACAAAAAAGAATGAGATGCACCCTCACCCATTCCAAAGTGGTACTTGGTAGAGTCCACAATGCCAAAACCTGGTGGACCAACCCTATGTGCGCTTGTTTTTTAGAGCACCATCCTCAACCAGGAAGTAGACCTCCACAGGGGACAATAATAAGACGGAAAAATATTGAACAAAATTGTGCTTGTGATCTGATGAAGCGGTCAGATCTGCCCCTGATTGAAGTCAGCTGATATTTCAACAGCAACTAGCACGTTCTTGATGTTTCCTCTCTCCCTCTGTAGATACGTTAGCAGAGGACGAACAAGCTCCATGTGCGATCTCAGGGCACGGGCGCCAATGCCCCATCAATGGCAGTGAGTGCAGGGAAGGCTGGCAAGGTCCCAATGGTGGCATTACCAACTTTGACAACTTCCTGTTTGCTATGCTGACGGTGTTTCAGTGCATCACCATGGAGGGCTGGACGGACGTGCTGTACTGGGTGAGACTCTCATTCTGCTCGTTCTCTTTACTTCCTTCTGTCACTTGCCCTCAGCTGAAGTGTCTTCTCAGATTAGACATGGAGCTGATGATGTTTTCCAAAGGCAGCTTTTTTTTTCTCATATGATTAATTTACTAAATAATGAAATGTTTTTTTTTTTTTTTTTTTACAACTAATAGTAATAATGCAATTCTGTCCTGTCCTGTCCTTGCTGCCACTGTCTAAATTTTCTGCAATGGAAGCAATTTACGTCTAACTTTTGTTCTGCTCTTTTTTTTTTTTGACAGTTTCTACCTTTAACAGTTTATACCACTCTTTTCTTTCTCCCTTCCTGCTCCTGTTCTTCCTCTGCGGTGACGCTTGTGCCTTCAGATGAATGACGCTATGGGCTTTGAGCTTCCATGGGTGTACTTTGTCAGTCTTGTGATCTTCGGCTCCTTTTTCGTGCTTAATCTGGTTTTGGGTGTGTTGAGCGGGTAAGCACCTTCCTCTCTTTGCTGACAGAGACCCTCTGCTTGGTGTCAGGCTGATGGTTCACTGTTCTGATGTGTGTTTTTTTTTTTGTTTGTTAACCGGCTCCTATTGGCTCCTGTAGGTCAACGATGCCATTGGATGGGAAACTCCTTGGATTTATTTCGTTAGCTTGATCATACTGGGCTCCTTTTTCGTGTTAAACCTTGTGTTAGGTGTGCTAAGTGGGTAAGAGGCAGCTTGTGGATTTGCTCTGCAGTGTTAAAAGCATGTTTGCAGTGGGTTTTCTTTTTTTGGCGCAACCTGCTTTGCTTTGGGAATTGACTACAAATTCAACCATTTATTCAATCATAACAATCTGCTGAAGATGGAGATATTGAACCTATCTTGGTCTGGTTTTTCATAGAGCAATGGGAAGATGTATTTTCTCATTCAAAAGTTCATCATGGTTTCAAAATATCTTGTCCTTTCAAGGGCAACCACAAAGTTAAACCTTCACTATGCTCCTTTTTGAGACCCATATGAGTCCAACTAATGCTACCTCCACTCACAGTAACCACACATGGACAAAAATGAGCCCAGTGAAGAATTTAAAGCTTTGATATGGGTTTTGTCAGTGGGGCACTTCTTAAAAAAACTATCCTGGAACCAACCGACAACCCAACCCACCCAGTAAATACACAAATGAATATAAAAATACATAAACAATAGACATATAAGTAAATACACAAATTAATAGACAAATAAATGAGTACATGAATGGATATATAAGTGTGTTCTGGACATCAGTAGGGTCATATATAACTTGTGTACAGAACTCAAAGGGCATCGCCACGGCAACTTGCCAAATCTGATTTCACACCATGAAAGATAATTTTGCTTTAACTTAAATCTACTGAGCTCCAACTGAAACAAACTTTAAATGCTTTATGAAGTTTCTTTTTACACACAACTACATGCCCTAATTTACATTTTGTTACAGCGCCTTCTGTTGGTAAGACAAAGTAAGCCCTGTGTGAAAAGGCTGCGCTGGTTTTTGTTGTGTCCAACAACATTGACCCTTCACAGACTTGTTGACTCTTCTGTGTCTGATGAAGACACTGTGGCTAAACAAACATTGTGTGCTGAGGTGTGCACGGATATTTATTGCTGGTTCTACTTTTATATTTATCATCATCGTCTTTACATTTTAGATTTCTGATCTAAAGTCGTCAACTCTCCTTTATTCTTGAATATTTGACTTCTAATGTTTACAGAAAACAGACTGAACATTGGTTTCAGTCAGAAATATTGAAAAATGGCACGCTCTGAATATATTTACATGCTTCCACTGTTTATTTAACCTATGAATTTAGATGCCATGCAAAAGTTGCGTGTCTCTTTAAACCATCTGTCCACATAAATAGACTTTTCTGTCTGATTAAGATGCTGAAGATTAAGATACTGTTCACACAGCTCTATCTATAGAGCTGTCATCATTCAAAGGTGTACATCTCCCTCCAGTGGTTAGGCTTCACTAAAACACACAAGGCATTGAAAGGGTTTCGACTCACAGTGATCAACATCCACACATGAAGTGTGTGAATATGTAAACAAATGTACAAATTGGGACCATAGCATACATTTATATTTTATGCCCTTTCAAAATGTTTTCATTAGATGAAGTGTAAGGAGAAAGATTTGTTTGCTTGTGTTTTGTGTGAAAAATGTTTTAGGTTTTTGCTGTGAAAGTACGTTTCTTTTTATGTGTGTGTAGGGATATCATGATACTTTGATACACTGCACTGAACTGTACAAATACGTTGCCAACATTTCCGTACTGAGTGACACGTTGTGCAAATCAGTGCTGTCTCTCTTTCGCTTGGGCTAAAAACATGATTTAAGATCTGTCGTTTTTTGAAAAGCCGAGGTCCTTTTTGATACTATTGATCAGTAAAACAACAAAGCTTGTTGCATTATAAAATGCTGCTAAAAAGTATCAACTCAATTAGACAACCTTATGTGTGTAATTGTTTTCCTTTTTTTGGTTATTCATGCACTCCTGTGTTTTTGCATCTGTTTGCGTTTTCTGTCTGCCCGTGCCTTTTGCAAACCCAGAGAGTTCTCCAAGGAGAGAGAGAAGGCGAAAGCTCGTGGCGACTTCCAAAAGCTGCGTGAGAAGCAGCAACTGGAGGAAGATCTGAAGGGTTACCTTGATTGGATCACACAGGCCGAGGACATCGACCCCGACAATGAGGACGAGGCCGAGGAGGAGAGCAAACGCAACCGTAAGCGCCCCATTCTGCTCCTCTCCTCTGTCATGCTAAGTAACACTGCGCTCATAAGCCACACTTCAATACAGCAAAGTGATACAATCTGTTTCCACCACATGGAGAAAAATATCCAGCAGTGTGTGTTATTGTTGGCTTGAGAGGGCTGTGATTTCTGCAGCTATAATTAGGCCTTTGTTTATATAATCAGCGAATGCAAGGGTTTGTACTCTGGAAATCTATAATGTGTCATAGTGGGAGTTTGGAAGGAAAACACAGTGGATAACCTACAGATAATTCCTCTCAGGAGGAGACATATTTATCCACTGGTTAAAGTCTTTTTCAAAACAGAGTAGATGTTTATATTGTCAGTCTTGTGTGTTTCGATGTAGAGTGCTGTATTTTTAAAAATGCCACAGACTCCTGGTGAAGCTTCTTTAGCTTAGATGTGGAGGAATCGTGAGTCTATTACACATCATGTGACACATACTGTAAGTGTTCTTACTTTTTAGCCACTGTGCAAAAAAAAAAAAACTACTGGAAAGGAGGATTTTCAACTCACTACATAAACAATGGCACAATAGTCCACAGCAAACGTATAGCTGTAAGTCTTGCCTGGTTTGGCGTTTTATTAAATATTCTCAGGGCTGTAGAAAATCAAATGAGTTTCAAGGAAACAAACCATTTTTATTTGACACGTTAAAAAAGGTCAAATACACAAAAAATAACTGCAAAATGTCGTTAATGTCTTTAGTTCCATGTTTAAAAAAAGGCTGTAATGTGTCTCTTAATAATGCAGAATTAGTCAATGCGACTTAAACAAGACGTACACAGACGCATGTCGGTTTAGCATATAAACAAACTTATTTTTAACATATTTGAACCTGAGCTCCAGACTATTTCCTTATCTCCACGCTTAATGTATGTCACTGATAGAAGTGAGGCACGCCTTGAGTACCGCTGGAGTTTGTCTGGATAGGGAAAAAGGAAGGAAAAAATGATATGACTTGAGCAGTAGAAAAAAAAACTCTTAATCCAAATCCTCTTTATATAAGCAGCAAACACGATGCAGAACAGAGAAACGGCCACTGATTCTCTAGTGTGAATGTGAGGTTGCAAAATTGTACCCTCTGTCTGCTCCCCTCATTTAAATGTACTCTGACCATTGACTGTTGCTTCTCCCACCTGTCTTTTCCTCTTTTTATGTTTAAATATATGTGTTAACCCCCTTTACCCTGGCCCTTGCGGCAAACATTTACCATGAAGTGAGATTTTAAGCTGTGGAGCTTCTCATGCAGGTCCATGCTGCTTTCTCTCCAACATCCATTCTGGCTTTTGGTGTGTGTCAACGAAACATAAGCCCCTACTAACATGTTAATATGCACAGACTTTCGTTCGCACTGTAACATGTTAGTACAGGCTCACCTGCGGGTGCTTCAACTGACTAACAGCTCTCAATGTTGTTCTTCTGCCCTCCTCAGTGTCTGAAGCCTGTGGCTCCTGCTGCTCTTGCCATTGTTGGTTATTGATATTTTTGAAAACTGTTGTTGTCCTGTGGTGCTTGTCTGCTCTGACCCATTTTGATAGCTGACCATTCTCGCCCTCCCCCCTCCCCCATGTCCCCTCTGCTGTGCCGTTGTGTATGAATGCATGGACTTGCATGCATTACACATGAAGGGGTGACTTTGGCTGACCTCACTGAGAAGAAGAAAGGAAGGTTTGGGTGGTTCAGCCAGTCGTCCGACACTCATGGTAAATCCTGTGCTTTCCCTCCACTGTTCTTTAGCTCTTTTGTTTGTATGTCTGCACGCAAGAGTGTATGTGTGTGTTCAATGCTCATATTAATCTGGACAAAACGATTGATCAATTTCGTTCAACACAAAATCAACATTTAGTGCATAAAGTACCATAAATACGACAGCTAGCTAACAGCATAATGTGTCTTAAAGGGCCAGCTGTTTGTTATTACAATGCAAAGTTGCAAATAGGTAACAATCAGTTATGTCTGCTGCACAGATACACCACATCAGGTGAGAATTAATACACGTTCAATTACCAAAATGATAACATTCATTGGCCTTCAATTTTCAGTTGGCCCATCCTATATGACTGTTAAATGATGGTGTGTGTAAGTGTGTGTGTGTGTATCCTTATGTAATACCTCATCACTCTGTGCTTTACTATTGTGTTAACCTATTGTGTCTGAGCATTACAGCCTTTTCCAGTTTTCTCCTTTTCCCTTCCTTTTTTTTTTTCCGAGGACCTGCCGGTTCTAAATATACCCAAAAATTGCCCAATCTAATATGGCATTGAAGTACAGCCGTGTTTCATAGAAGGCACACCCTGTTTCCCTCCCTTGTCCTATTTCAAAAGCAGGGAGTGTGAATATGGGAAACAGGGCTAAACCCAGATCACTACACCAGCAGTCAGCACTATTTTCAGAGCTAAGAGCTGTCCGACCAATCAGGAATCAAAGCCAATGCGTCTACATAAGCCAAGCAGCAGCACACAGCATGCTCCCTTATAAAGCAGTGAGACTTTTCACACAGTTAATCATCATGTGTCTGCACACACAGTATCTGCAGAACTCTTAGTGTTGCATTTCAGAGACAGCTCTAAAAGCCCTGCTCCCCTCTTCCCTCTGCTCCTCATTGTGTGCATCAGTCAGCCCTCGTGGAGCAGCTGTCCACTCGCCTGTCCCATGTCAGCTCCCTTTCAGCACTCGGTAAATGATACTAATGATGACAGTGATGCACAGCCACAGCGCTCAGCTTTTTCTTTTTCTTTGAGGCCACAAGTTTGGTAGCTGCAGTGAAGCAGTTCTATTTTTAAAGTCACTATCAAATTATTGTGATGAGCTTGGATACGTTTTTTTTTTTTTATCCTTTTCATCTTTTACGTTTTGTAAAGTTTTTTTTTTTTGTGTTTCCCCTGGGATTCACTGCACTGTGCTCCATCCGAGGAGTCTTGTGACAAGTGATTGTTTTTTGGTAAATGTCTGCTTTGTTTATGCTGCTGCAGCAAGCGTTCCAGCCAGTGAAACAGAATCTGTGAACACCGAGAATCAAGCCGAGGTGGATGAAAAGACACCATGTTGCGGACCTCTGTGGTGAGATCCCAAAACAATTTGCACAACAAACATTATTATTTAAAAAAAGGCGACTGTTGGTCGTGGAAAAAACGGTGAAAAATGCAAAGCAAACAGCTCAAAAATGCATTTATATTGTTCTCCTGCAGTGCAACGACTCTGAGTTTTGCATGTATTAATGCTGTTAAATCTGGCTAACTAATCAGCGTGCCTAACAAAACTCTGCTTCAACCTTTAAACTTTGATTTTCACTTCTTTTTCAGTCAAAAAATTTCAAAGTCAAAGTTCAGGTGAGCATATTTGTGGGTTTGTGTCTCTTCGTGGTGCATAAAACTTAATACTGTGACTCTGTTTGATTATACTGATTTTTATATTCAAATGCTTGGCTTTCATTTTTCTGTATTTTAATGAGACTTTACAGGGGCCAAATAAATCAACAGCTTTTATAAAGTCAGCATGTACCAGTGTTTTAAAGAAAAGGCCTATTGCAGGATTTTTCAGCTCATTTACTACACAGTATGACTTGCAAAAAATAAACTGATGCAATTCCCTCTTGGCCTCTCTGCCTCACTCCTCTGTATAGTTATCATTAATGTAACCTTGAATAAACAAGGAGTGATACTACGCTGATATTTTCAGTGTTGTGCTTCGATTGAATATAATGTTGTATAATAGTCTCAATGAGCAGACTCTGTGTTGTTTACATGCTTTTAAAATGAAACCTGAGTCATATTTGTGCTTCTTTTTCATTTTCGTGCTTCTGTTTGTCTCTCCTTCTTCAGTCGGCGCTGGCGCCGCTGGAACAGATTCTGCCGCAGGAAGTGCCGGTTGGCTGTCAAATCGGTGCCTTTCTATTGGCTGGTCATCATCCTGGTGTTCCTGAACACTCTCACCATTTCATCCGAGCATTATAACCAGCCGATGTGGCTGACACAAGTGCAGGGTATGACATCACTACTGCACATATGAAAATAAAATGACGTTTATATTATTTTTCTGCAGCTTTAGTTTGAGGAGATTTGTATTTACACTTTCAAATGAAATGTGTTTTACTATTCAGCCATGAGTCCAGATGTCCAGACATTTTTTTAAACATTTAGTATTTTAATGCAGTAATTACACATCATTTATCAAAGAGTATTTTGAAGTGTAATATTTCTTTAGTTTTAGGAGATGTTAAAGAACCACAGCAGGATTCTTTAATGTGTCAGCCTTTATTCTCCACTCTAATAATCTGCATCATTTTCATGTTAAGCTTTTCCTTTTGTTTCAGATGTGGCCAACAAGGTGCTGCTGGCCCTGTTCACATGTGAAATGTTGGTGAAGATGTACAGTCTTGGACTTCAGGCCTATTTTGTTTCACTGTTTAACCGCTTTGACTGCTTTGTGGTGTGTGGAGGCATCACAGAAACCATTTTAGTTGAGCTGGAAATCATGTCTCCCCTCGGTATCTCTGTGTTCCGCTGCGTTCGCCTGCTGAGGATCTTCAAGGTCACACGGTACGACGACTGTTTTCACACTGTGGTTGTGAGGTTGTGTCGATGTGTATGTACGTGTGCGGTGTAAAGGGGGGGGTGTTAAATGAAGCGCCTCTCTCTTGTTTCCTTCTAGTCACTGGCAGTCACTGAGTAACCTGGTGGCGTCTCTGCTCAACTCTATGAAGTCTATTGCATCCCTGCTGCTGCTGCTCTTCCTCTTCATTATCATCTTCTCCCTGCTGGGCATGCAGGTGTTTGGTGGAAAGTTCAACTTTGACGAGACCCAGACCAAGAGGAGTACCTTTGATAACTTTCCCCAAGCTCTTCTTACAGTGTTTCAGGTATTTACAGTCAGATCTGCAGTTCAGATGATAATATATCTGCACACAGGAGCACAGACAAACATTCAGCGTTTCCTCATTCATGTATCAATCGTAAAAAAGATATGTTTATTGAAAAAATAACCTGATGAAATTACAATACTATTCTACAATAGTGCAACTAAATCTGTTTTTTATAACATAATGTTTGCATAAACAGACATAAAGGTTATACAGGTTAAACAGCTGAGGGCTAAATCGAGTAGGCTGATCATGTAGAGGAGGATAGCTTGCTGAAGATATTTTCTTTTGGTCAATTATTTGGTCAAAAACTTGCAAAACACAAGCTAAGTTTTAGGTCATTTAGAAACAATGTCACCATGACATAGTTTGTCCAACAGAGGGCAATGACGAGCTCTTCCTCAGACAGCTCCAGCTGGAGAATAATTTTTTTAAGTCCATTAATGTGTCCTCCACTATTTTGTGAACTTGATATCACACAAACAACAGCAGGTTTATCCTCACGTTGTTTTACCGACAACAAGTTGGTGTCACAGAAGTACAGGTGAACACTTGCACCAGAAGGTTTTGTCCACACATTTGAAACACAACTGTTGACACATTTCCCCAAAATGACCCAAATATTATGATGATTTCAGATCCTGACAGGAGAAGACTGGAACGCTGTCATGTACGATGGGATCATGGCGTACGGAGGTCCTTCTTCCTCTGGGATGATTGTGTGTTTTTACTTCATCATCCTCTTCATCTGCGGGAACTGTATCCTCTGAACACTAACTGTGTTGAAACAGAAAACACCAGAGTCTGATTTGATTTATCAAAGAATATAAAGCAGTTTGACGGAGACTTGTCCTTTTCTGAACACTGCGCTCAGATATCCTCCTGAACGTCTTCTTGGCTATCGCTGTGGACAACTTGGCAGACGCAGAATCTCTTAACACGGACGAAGGAGACAAGAAAGGGTGACTTTGAAAAAACATTATTTTGACTGTTTGCCTTAGATGCCGAGATATGTGTTAAAACTCTACTTTAATTCATGACGATTTCTGTTCATGACAGGGACAAAAAGGAAGATGAAAAAGATGAGAAGGTAACTTTTGTAACTTATCTTTATCGTGTAAAGAGGTTTGTTTTTTTTCACTTACCCATTATCTTCATCTCTGTAAGGAGGAAGAGGAGGAGAACGACGAAGCTGCGCCTGAGGAGGAGGACCCAGAGGTTCCATCGGGGCCTCGGCCCGTCATCTCTGATCTGGTCAAGAAGGAGAAGATCACTCCCATCCCTGAGGGAAGTGCCTTCTTCATCTTCAGCAGCACAAACCCGTATGAAACACTCATCATTTACGCCCCTCAGATTTGACACATATGGCCATTTAATACACAGCCTCATCTCACTCTCATGTTCTCTGCTGTTTCCTTTGCACTTCCAGGTTCCGTGTCTTTTGCCACAAACTCATTAATCATCACATTTTCACCAACCTCATCCTGGTGTTCATCATGCTCAGCTCTGTCTCTCTCGCTGCTGAGGATCCAATCAGAAACTTCTCCGCTCGCAATATTGTAAGTCTAACAGTCCCTCACTACAAATATGTAATTCTATCTTTTAACTGACTTATTAGGGAAGATATAAGTGACTTTAATATCATTATTATCTTCGTATCACTTTCTGGGTGAAATGTTTGCATGAAATGTAGCTTTATAAGTTTCATTTATATCATTATTCTTGGACCTCAAACTGGTTATTTTGCATGTTTTAGTAAATGTATACATCCAAAGATTATGTTTCAGCAACACTTGAATCATTTTAAGATGATTTGATATGAAGTATGAAAACAAATCCGTGAGATCTGATCTGTGCAACACTTTTATCTCAGGAGGATTCAAAGCATGTGCAGTTATTGAAACCACAAACGAAGAATGTGATTGGCTTATTGTTAGAAAATATCAGTAAAGGCTTGAAAAATATGTATATGAATTATGTTACAAGCTAACCGTATCTATCTGTACATAACTCCCAGACTTAAACGTCCCTACTGCAGGCTGAAGCGTCATTTTTTATTCACTGTTGTTATTCTCCTTTACGCCATAGAGAGGGCAAAAGAGAGATCAAGGAGGAACAAATTATAAAGGGAGGAAATCTACAGCTTTTATTGGTTCATTTTTCAAACACTTTCAAGTCCTTTACAACCCATTTCCAAAATATAACTTCCTTTTATTTGAACAAAACATACATCTTAATGTAATCTCCAGGGCAAAGACGATCTGTGGGAGGACATTGCTTGAAAATGACTCCTCTCTAAATGTAATGTAGTGATTCAATTCCAACTTTCATGATTTAGGGGTTGGATGGTCGTCAACAACAACAACTGTCTAACAACCCAAGAAAGCAAACACTCGTTTCCTTTATGACAGTCTGATGTGTCTCGAGCAGTTGTTTTTCAAGGAACTATAACATGTGAAGAAGACAAGTGTCCTTAAATGCAACATGAATGAAAAGATTTTAAAACGATCGCCTGTGTTTAGTTAATGAGCTTAAATCTTAGAGATATTAATTAAGAAAATGTTTCTTTTTTTCAATTAGTTGTATTTATTGTAGATTTAACATCAGGGGTTTGCACCTTTTTTTTTTTTTTTTTAAGTTTCATTAAAATGAATCACCCTTCTTTGCAAAGTTGGACGTTTGACCATAAACATATCGTTCTTTTTTATAATGAGCTGAAACATGCAAAAACATTGGTACAGTCCTGTAAAGTGGACAATCGGAAGCGATCTTTCCGTTTTATTTGCAGCGCTTATTGGTATTTCATTTTTCTTTGAACTATATCTATAATGCAACTTAGCAAATCTGTTAAATGTAAGCTCACACACTCTTTCCACAAGAAAAAAAACCTCTTATTTATTTTGTTTTCTTACTCACCTTGTTTGACATGATATTTGAAGCTGCACAATGACCTGTCTTTGTTAAACATGTACGTTGCTTTTTGCAGATACTTGGTTACTTTGACTATGCTTTCACGGCTATCTTTACTGTTGAGATCGTGTTGAAGGTAAATGCCCTGTGTCCCCTGTCTGTGCTGTCACTAACCACACCCAGTAACACTCCAAACGTCTCATTGCCTTCCAGGTCCTAGGCTATGCAGATTATGTCTTCACTAGTATGTTTACATTTGAGATCATATTGAAGGTAACCCCTTAAATGACAACGAGAGCCTTGCTGCATTCTCTCCTTGTGTGTCACCTGCCACTCAGTACAACCTGGCTTGTTTGTTTCCTTTCTCTTTTTTACTTTTTTCTTCATGGCACCTCTTTTAAAAAGGAAAAAAAAAAAAAAAAAAATATTTGGAGTTGTGATTTTGCCCACACAAACACAAGATTTGTTCTAATTACACTAATCGAAGAACTCATGTTGGGGGAAGGAAACACGACATCAGCATTACATTATACTCACATGGGTGTCACATCATCGGTGGCGGTCATGGCTGAAATGAGTTGGATGATGCAAGATATGTTAAACATGATGCAACCCTTTTTTGCAATGCAACACATTTTTTAACGGGCTGTTCAGACATTGATCAGGCATTGGCTGAAGTTGAGTTTGAGGTCATCTTCAGTGGAGGTGTTCGAAGACGCAAAAGTCAACTCCAGTCAAAGCTAACTCCATGCCTCTCGTACTGACTGCTCTTCAGTTTAACCATAAAAGAGGGGGCAAAACCAACCATGTTCATGCAGAGCATGGTTCAGTCTGCTTTCCTTGACTGAGTGCACAGAGATGTGGAATCGTATCTGCAGCTATTTGTACTAAAATTGACCAAGTCCATCATTATCTTACTTCTAATTCTCTGATGCTCATAGTTAGCACTCTGCTCTCTCCACGTCTCTGCAGGGCTCCACATCCACGTGCACTCAGAAAGTTAATCCTGTACTTTTATTATTTGAAGAAGAGTTATTTTGGCTGGTTTTTCTTCTCTGCCTGCTGAACTATGAAGTTTTAATAGGGAGCTGCTTTCCCTTATTCTCAACTATTAAAGAACATAACAGAATGTGCTTTAAGACGACGGTCCACATGAATGTGACAGTAAGGCCATTTCATCTTTCCAATCACTATAACTAGAGCTTTTGCAGGTAGTAAATATCCTCATGGCAACAAAATGCATGCTTTATTGCCTCATCCCATAGTCGATTGCGAAATGAATGACTTACTACTACATTCATGTAGTTAAGGGCCGTGGGGGTGGCGACGGTTTATTAAGCCTCCTGTTTCTCTGCTCTGAGCTCGCCACCCCAAATCAGAGTGAACACAACGAGTGTGAAGGTGTTTGCAAGATGGAGAGTGTGTGAGTGTTCCTTTTGAACATGTCTGTGCTGTTTCTGTGTCTGTGTCCACTGTGTGCGGAGAGAGAGTGAGTGTATCTATGTATTTATGTGCTTTTTGGTATGGGATGAAATGTTGTTGTTCTTTGTCATTTGCTCCGCTAACTTCCTCTGTCCTTTACCCAGATGACGACGTACGGCGCTTTTCTACATAAAGGAGCATTCTGTAGAAATTACTTCAACCTCCTGGATCTTCTAGTGGTGGGAGTTTCCCTTGTGTCCTTTGGCATCCAGTAAGTTCAAACTAAATCAGGCACTTTTCCCTCTAAACCACTGCACAATCGAGACAACTGAAAAAGGAGCTGCTGGAACAAATATCAGGAACCTAATGTCAAAAAACAACTACAGCTTTTGATTTTTGTGGGCTAAATAGGAGCAAGGATGAGATGCAGAGGTTCTGAAAAAACAAAAACCTCATTTTGTTCATCATTGACAATACGTCTGCTTCTTGATTATTTTCTTATTTGGTTTCATAATTAACAATTCAATGTCTTTGTTTTTCCAGCTTTCTCATACACAGTCTTACGTTGTCTCTTTTCTTTTCTTTTGGTCTTGAAGGCCACAGAATATCTATTTGTTTTTCAACATGATGAGCATTTCACACTTTTGACCTATTGATTTTAGCAGCACCCAGTTAGGTCTTGTTTTAATTGTCTGAATGAAGCTGAACAAAAGTTGTGGCACCCATGAGTTTTATGTTTCAATCATCAGCCTTTTTGAGCCCCTCGTCAGAAAAGAGAAACCAAGACCTATATCAGAGGAAAAGGATCTTACGTTTTTGGGGATTCCTGGGCTCCTGGAAAACTAATACTTTTAAAAGTGTTTTACTTTTTCTAGAATGTCCTAAAATTCACACTACATCCATCTCTCCTCATTGTTCAGGTCTTCTGCCATCTCAGTGGTGAAGATCCTTCGGGTCCTTCGTGTTCTTCGACCCCTGAGGGCCATCAACCGAGCCAAAGGCCTCAAGGTGACACCTCGTCGTAAAGTCTTCCTGCATATAAAGCACACTTATAGATCAAGTCTTAGGCTGCTTACCATGGATTCCCCCAGTGTGTAACATTTTTCTGTTTCTGCTTTATAGCACGTGGTCCAGTGTGTGTTTGTGGCCATCAGAACAATCGGTAACATAATGATCGTCACCACTCTGCTCCAGTTCATGTTCGCCTGTATAGGAGTGCAGCTGTTTAAGGTCAGCAGCGCTGGGCTTAAAAAAAGTCAATACAACAAACCAAACATGAGATATTGAGTTAATCGTTTTGAAGTATTCATCACTAGAGTGAGTTTATGTTTTCTGCTCCACTTCAGGGAAAATTCTACCGCTGCACCGATGAAGCAAAGTCCAGCCCAGAAGAGTGCAAGTTAGTTTTCATTATCATGTATCGTAACTGCAGAATTTCATGCAGTCGTCAAAATTTCAGTCTTAACCTTGTCTTTTTCTCATAGGGGCACCTACATCCTTTATAAGGAGGGAGACGTGAACCAGCCAACCATTCACAAAAGGCTGTGGCACAACAGTGACTTCAACTTTGATAATGTCCTCATGGCTATGATGGCTCTCTTCACAGTATCCACTTTTGAAGGCTGGCCAGCGTAAGGTTTTTTAATTGCTAATCTACATGTCCAAAAAAATAAATAAATAAACTGGATCACATTCGTTCCTTTTCTTTCTTTTCCTCTTCCTCCCTCAGGCTGCTCTACAAGGCCATCGACTCCAACAGGGAGAACCTTGGCCCCATTTACAACTACCGTGTAGAGATCTCCATCTTCTTCATCATCTACATCATCATCATTGCTTTTTTTATGATGAACATCTTCGTAGGGTTTGTGATCGTCACATTTCAGGAACAAGGAGAAAAAGAGTACAAAAACTGTGAACTGGACAAGAACCAGGTCAGTGAGCAGGTTCACAACAGGTTCATGTGTGCATGTGTTTATCAGGTCAAAAATAAAAAGAACCTAATGAATCACTCAGATGTATTGATAATTAGTTCTGATATTTTGAAATCAAGTTTTACTTTTATCCAATGAAAATGTGTGTATCAATGAAATTATGTATATCAATTAAACATACTGTAGTCACATTGCAGATCATTTCCACTTCTCATGCTCAAACTGAAAGAAGTACTTCATCCCCCAGTCTCTCCTCCCTATTGCCTACTCTGTCTACTGTCATCTATAGTAAAGGCATACAATCTGCAAAAGAAACCTGAGCATTCAAACTCATTTTGTGTATTTGTGTGCAGCGTCAATGTGTGGAGTATGCTCTTAAGGCCCGTCCGCTGAGAAGGTACATCCCTAAGAACCCGTATCAGTACAAGTTCTGGTATGTGGTGAACTCCACAGGGTTTGAGTACATCATGTTTGTGCTCATCATGCTCAACACACTCTGCCTGGCTGTACAGGTAAGCTGTCACACCGCGTTTACGCTGAAACGAGGTCATACTTGGCAGTTAGCTTTCAGTTGTTGTAACCATCAAATAAGGATAATAAAGACGTTTTGTAAGTGTTCAAGTGTAAACAACACTGTAGTGTATATCAATACGAATTGACAAGAAGAATGAAGTGACACCGTCTGCTACGCCACTGTTGTTTTTTTTCTTCACACACAACCTTTAGAATCATTAATGAGTATGGCTTTTTAGAGTTTTTTGAGGTATCTGAACAGTATCTTTGATTATCTTTTATAATTGTTAAGTGCAATGAAAATAATAGTCTCGCTTGAGTTTTCTTGAACCATCTCTCTTTGTCCTCCTGCTGCAGCACTACGGACAGTCAGCACTCTTTAACTATGTCATGGATATTCTTAATATGGTCTTCACTGCTGTCTTCACCGTCGAGATGGTTCTGAAACTCATCGCATTCAAACCCAGGGTGAGTCTCCACACAAACCCCCTCGGACAGCTCAGAAACAAACAATCAACCCAAACCAAAAGAGAAATACTTAGCCTGATGAAAAGCATTTCTGTCTGGTAAAAATGTACGGAAATCTGCTGAACCATTTACTTATACAGTTTTACATACTAAATCAACTCTTCTGCCCAGAGTTAAATGAGTATTACTCATATCTATCTGTAAATGTAGCTGCAGCATCTTAGTTTAGCATAAAGAGTGATAACAAGGCTAACCAGCTACCTTGTTTCTTTCGAAAGGAAAAAACACTTGTTTTACCTTCTTGAAAAGATTAGATAAGATCTATACATGATTATATTCCAGGCTGAGGAACAGTCATTGATAAGACCCCTGTAAAACCACACATTACAGTTACTGTGTTTTTATGCCAGACTAGCTTGGCTAGCTTCCAGTCTGTAAGCGAAGCTAATTGCCTCCTGGCTGTATCTACATATTTTGTCAAGTGAAATAAATGCTTTCATCCAATTTTTGACAAGAAAGCCAGTAAGTCGATGTTTTGAACCGTCAAACTATTGTTAAAATGTTAAAGAGTGGAGCAGCACACAAGAATTTTTCACAACCCATAAAAGAAGTGATTTGTTTTCTTTTCTCCTCCTGAACGGCGATGCCTGTCAAACAGCTCTGTGTTGCAAAGAAGGACAGGCTACTAGTAAGAGACCGAGTGTGGGATGCTGTGCTGACTTTTTTGTTTTCTGTCAAATCTAAAATAGCGCTCACTGTCTGTCAGGTTCTTGGCAGCAGTGTTTTAATATGTAACATTGATATTTTAACATCAGTTTGGTGCTAGTGCCTTGCGGCTAAACTACTATTTCTGTATGCTTGTCACATTCAACTTGCTCCACCTCACTCAGGGATATTTTGGGGATGCCTGGAATGTGTTCGACGCCTTGGTTGTGATTGGCAGCATAGTAGACATAGTTCTCAGTGAGATAGATGTAAGTAAGCGCAGCTACAGCACCCCCTGCTGCTCTTTGTCCCCTCTCTCTCTGGGCCACCTCTTCTCACACTGCAGCTTCCCGTGGCAGGACTCAGATTTCTGGCTTCTTTTTTTTTTTTTTCTGAACACTTTTAATGTTTCCTCTTTTTTTCTCTCTCTCTTTATGTCCTCATCTTACCCTGCCATTTCATTACATCCTTGGTCTTGTTTCTCCCTCACTTCTCTCCCTTTATCATTTGTCTGCCCTATCCTCTTCATGCTCTCTCTTTCATTCCCATCTTCACCCTCACATGTCACCATGCATTAACAGCACTATTTCGCTGATGCTTGGAACACATTTGATGCCTTAATTGTTGTTGGTAGCGTCGTCGATATCGCTATCACTGAAGTTAATGTAAGTATGACTTTTTTTTTCTGCCTCCAAAGTTGAACTGAAGCCTCACAGGAAAGCCAAGGGACAATTTAATGAAAAGTTTTCTAAAATGTAAAAATACAGTTGTTGTAGAAACAGCTGGAAATGAAGAAATGTCTGCCTTCTCTTTTTGACAAAAGTCAAGCAAATTAACAGAACATTTTTAAATGTTTTTTTTTTTTCAAAGGCGGTGGCTTTTTCTTCTCGATGATGTTTCCTTTGACGCCCATTACATATTTAGAATTAAATCTCGCATGACAGTGAAATGTGAATAGACATTTTGAGGTTCTTATGAGGCATTGGCTTTTTCTGTAAAGCTTCAGTTTCATCCTCATTTGTGTTTTTATCTACAGTACACTGAGTTAATCAAATAGTCTGTGTTGTTGAAATTTCGCTTCTGCTCTTTGTGTCATTGTCATTGTGTTGCGGTATTGTTTGATGCAGGAATCGTGACTCTCACAAACTGTTTACTCTCGAACACTGAAGTGAAAACACATAAACAGGATTCGCTCATGATCTCTGTGACCTGAGGCCTGTATTTGGTGCACAGCAGTATAATGTATGATGTGGTTATCTAATGTTTTACTCTTGTGCATTTTTTTTCCATAGAAACTTGTCGAGGCAAGTATTGTGATAATCCAATAATGTTTTCTGTGTGTAACCTGTTTCGAATAACAACTTTATCTTCGGGACCCCTGTAATGTCTTATTGACTCAGGCAAAAATAGGTTTTACAAATCTCAATATTTACCTTATTACTTTATAAAATGTCACATCAAGGATTGAGAAAATAACCAATAACCAACTACTACAATCTCTTTATGGCTTGACTTCTCCAATGACACCGTAATAAAAGTCTATGTTTGTGAGTTGAGTTGCGCTTGTTATTATAAAAAAAGGTAAAGAGGGTGGGATTTGTAGTCAAATATGATTAAAATAAAAAATAAAAAAACAACGAAGGATACTATGTGGCCAAATTTGACTTTTCGGTTGAATAGAGGTGACGTTGGTGCTTGATAGAGGTGCTCTGCACCAAAGTCCCCCCTGCTCAATCTCGTCCCCGTCCCTGCGCCCTTCCTCTTCCCCCCCTTCCGGGTGCTCTGTGTCTGAGCTGCAGTGCTGTTTTTCTGGAGTTATACTCATGTTTTCTGTGTTTTTAATTTCTCAATTGTCCCCAATTGTCTAAATGTGTGTCTGCATGATTGTTAACAAATCTTGTTAAAAACATAAGGTGGATTTGCGTGCAGGTTGTTGCTTTTATGCATGTGCGTTTTACATGTGTACATATATTACTTACAGGTGTGCTGTGTGTGTGTGTGTGTGTGTGTGTGTGTGTGTGAATGTAGGTGTTGGGGAACTTTTTGTTCATTTCACAAGGACTTTCATGGTTTCTTGTGAGGCACTTTTTATCCATCACTGACTTTTATCTGCATGTGGTTGCTGTTTGTGCTCCATAGAGATCAGACATTTCGTCACTTTTCATTCAATCATTTCTAATAGCTGATCTAAGAATAAGAAAAATATAGTTTTTTGCTACTTGCTTGCTATTCTAGTCATGAGCTGTGTGATTGTTAAGCTTTCCAAATGTATGCTGGGAAGTGTCAGCCATGACTCATTCCTCAATCCTCTCCATGTCCCGCCTCTCACAGATGTCGCTTGGCCACCCGCTCCATTCCCCTCCGGTCAGTTTTTTCCATAGAGCCTTGTGAAGTTTGCTCTTTTCTCTCTTGTCATTTCCCCTCGACTTTTTCCTCCAGACAGAATGGTCCTGGAGCTCAAAACATGGAAATGTCCTTTCTACACAACATTAAGGACAATTGTCAGTAGAATGTGTTTGACTTCTTTCCTTAAAGTTGTGTAGACCACTGCAGCTTTACAGATTGTAGAACAACCTCATTAGTATCAGGCGAAACAGATTTGTCATAGAGTGGCCGGCATTTGAATAGAAGCTTTTCTTTTAAATAAAACCTTAAAATACATCCAACTTTAGTTCAACTTTGAAATATAAGTGAAAAACAAAGCTTCCCTTTATGATTTAATCAGGTAAGAATCTGTGGATTCAAATATGTCAGTGTACCAGGAGATGCTTGATTATAAGCCCTTGTTTTTGTGTTTCACACTGATGGTGCGTTACTGCAGCTGAGTCTGAGGTTCTTTGATGATCTTGTGTTTGTGTCTCTGTGAGTGATTGTCTCTGTGTTTTGTTCTGTCTTCCTGTAGTGAGCTCTTAAAGCTCAGAAAGGAGCTCATGTGTAGCGCAGGTGTGTAGACTCCAGTCAGGTGCATGAACTCTTCAATCAGTGACTCTCCCCAACTTCTACCTCTCTGCCTCGCCTCTTCCTCTCTCACCATCTTCTCATTTTTCTCTGCCAGAACTCGTCTCTGTCCCTGCGGTTTTCCTCCTCCTTCCTTTCCTTCTCTCCTTCATTCTCCTCTTTCTGCACCGGACTGTGAGAGCGGCCTGCTATTGCAGTTTACGTTTTTTTTGCAGGGCACCACTGACATGCATGAGTTGCTGCATTGCTATGAGTTCACCGTTCGCCTCCTCCTTATCCAAATGTCTTGCGTGCGCGTGCAGTGCTTACTCCCAGCAACGTGGCGATGCTGAACGCATGCTCCATCAGCAGTGCAGGATTACCTAAAGAACCTCCTCAAGCTAATACTTCATTTCTGTTTATCATCGCTGCTCATTCATATTGTCGCTCTGTTAAATACCGTGCTGAAGGACTGAATGAAGCCATGTCTGTCTGGGGTAGCTCTTTGCTGTCAGAGCTTAGCCCTCTGATATGTAAATCTCTTTTTTTTTTTTTTTTTTAAAATCGCTTTGTAATCATGCAAGTCCAGTCTGAAAACTAGCCATATGATAATTTGTGTTTGTATTTTAGGTTGCGCCTGGATTTTTTTTCTCTGTACAACTACTCCTGAATACTCCTATAATCCAATAATTAATTTTTTTAGTATGTCAAATAGACAATGATTTTTATGAGCAACTATTTAAATCTAATTATTTTACTTTGATTAAGCTGTTTCAGCTCCCTAAAAACACTTTGGGATAAACATAAATGTAAAAAAAAAAGCCTCAATCTGAAAAGCAAAAGGGTCAAAGGTCAAAAGGGTAGGTAGAGGCAAAGTCAGAGTAGCAGACAGTGCTTTTATTTTTAAATGACTTCATACAATTTCATGTCTGTCATTTAGCTTTCTTATCAACTCTCTTCAATGCTCAGCATCGAGATGCCGGTCATAAAATCCATAAACCTCATCAGTAGTGATTACCTCAGCGGGGGAGGGATAAAGTTGTGTGGCAATCTTACATGCTACCCTGTATTCCAATAGTTTCATGTTGTTCGTCAGGAATGTTAAGCTGTAAATCTGTTTTGTGACCGTTTTTGAAAGTGTTAAGATGTTTAATGTCTGTCATTATACTAAGTGTTCATAGACAGTGATACATGATTGTCCGTCCTTGTCATAGTGGAGCAACAAGACAGTTTTGTCCCGTCAGTAAGAAGAGTAGTGACTCTGTTCTGTCTGCGTCCTGACTGACATGTGCTAGCGTTTTGTGTGATAAGGTTTTTTTTTTCTTTTTTTTTTTTCTTTTTAATCTAATGTTTAAGTATTTGGCTCGATGTGTGTGTGAGACTTGCTGGCTCTGTGCAAGTCATTAATACAGGTCTTTGATTTTAAAGCCAACGGAGACTCCTCAGGTGGATGAGCAGGGGGTAAGATGCTCCTCCCCCCACCCCACCCCCCTACCCCCTCTCCTTCAGGGCCATGCCATTTTCAGAACTGCATTTATATATTTATTTTTTTACTTTTGTTGTGGACTAATGTTATGATCAGTTGCTTATTTCTATTTGATTTTATTCCTCATGATATGGTTTCCATTCTTATTTTTTTTTTTTTTTGTCTTTGTTTGGTCTTTCGCATATATCCTGAAAAAACGCTTTCCATTTTCCTGAATGTTTTTTTCTGAAGTTATTTCTAAAGAGAGTGTGTCACTCAAACGTGACGCTGTGTGTCGTTAGGTGGGAGTGCTGCTCCTCACGTTTGTACTGCTGACACTTTCTGCATGGTCTCTGCCCACTTTCTTGTGTGGTGGGGCAGTTGACCCATGGATGACCCCTGGTATTAGGGCACCCAGCTCTGACCTTTGAACCTCTTGGCCGACCCGTTGGGGTAGGCCCCACTGTGACTCCGCATGCAGTGACTCTGGACTGAGGGTGCCATGCTTGTGCAGATGTTCCCTGTCAAATATGGCAAGGTTTTTCTCTCCAGCATGCTCGCCTCCTTGCTTCTTCCCCTGTAGGTCAGTGCAGTGATAGGGCTCCTGACCGTGCTTTGGACATAGACTAACAGAAACATATCAGCTGCGGCTACACTGCTTTACAGACACTGCTTGATTAAGTTTGAGCCACATTCTGTATTAAGTCTACAGATTTGCATTTGCAACCTACACTAAAAGAGCCTGAGCTCAAATAACATCTTCTATAGTTTTCCTATAACTAAAGATGCAGTGTTGTTTCCTAGCCCATATGTATCTGGCCCCGAGGTCTAAGAACATCTTCATCTTTTTAAAGCACAGCCAGGTGCTCTGTGTTCACTACATCCTCTGTTTCTCTCTAATTCTCTGGTTCTGGTCTGTTTCTACACAGAACACTGAGGACAGCGCTCGCATCTCCATCACCTTCTTTCGTCTGTTTCGAGTCATGCGGCTGGTAAAACTGCTCAGCAGAGGGGAGGGCATTCGCACCCTGCTTTGGACCTTCATTAAGTCCTTCCAGGTGAGGGGATCTACAATTATCTGATCAGTGACGGAGGCAAATGTTTGAGTTACTTAAAGTACATGAAATACCCTCTGGTGTTGATGTAAGGCCAATGTAAAAATGCAAAAAATAAACAAAAACTGTTCTGCACTATCACCTTGTGGCTGGCTGCAACAAGCCACAGCATCTCCCTAAGGTCCCAGACTAGAAGAGCAATAAACACATTTACGGCCTGGTTCAAACAATACAACTGGTATCAAGAGCAAATTTCTGTATTGGTACAGACTGTGCAGTGGCACATTTTTTTAATTACTTTAGATTTTATGAAGTCAAAGAGTAATTCATACATTTCTTGATTTATCAGGAGAGCAGTTGAGATAGCATTTCCAATGTCTTCTGGCCTGTTTGGCTTCGTAAGCCCTCTTCAAGAACCAATGACTGACAACACTGAGACCGTGTTTTATTCCTTCGTTGGTTACCTACATAAATCGTCCTTTTCTCTCCTCTCTGCTGTGCGAAGGCTCTGCCGTATGTTGCCCTCCTGATAGCCATGCTGTTTTTCATCTACGCCGTCATTGGCATGCAGGTTGGTAATAAAGTGTGATAGAAAGTTACCCAGGCTGGTGAGGTTGCAGATGAAACCATGTTGGAAATATTTGTGCTTTAGGTGTTTGGAAAGGTTGCCATGGTGGATGGTACACACATCAACAGAAACAACAACTTCCAGACCTTTCCTCAGGCTGTGCTCCTTCTCTTCAGGTGCGTACGAGTCCTCAGGAATCTCAAACGTTTCTTTGCTTACGTGATGAGTAACTAATTAGTGTCTGTGTTGCCAATCTGTTTCCCAGATGTGCGACTGGAGAGGCGTGGCAGGAGATCATGTTGGCATGTATGCCGGGGAAACTGTGTGATCCTGAGTCAGACTACGGCCCGGGGGAGGAGATGACTTGTGGCAGTGGATTTGCAATCATTTACTTCATTACCTTCTACATGCTCTGCGCCTTCTTGGTATGCAAAAAAAAAGAAAAAAGACGTTAGCAGTGTTTGAATTACTGCTTGTTATTTACTTCATTGTGCTTTGTGTTAATGCTTTAAACGTTTAAATAGCATGGAAATGAAGATTTCTATCTTTGAAAAGGCCATGATTTATACAGCTTAAGTTGCCCATACTAGGAGCCAAACCTTGCAGAAGAAGAATCATGAAACACGGGACATGATGAAAAACTGTCCATTGTGCCAATGGGTGGTAATACACATGAGCTTTGCCTTGGTGTTGAGATTGGTGTGAAAGCTGTATCTCAGACATGGAAAATATGTAAATCTTGGGACACATCATCAGTGGTGTACCTTTTGAATCAGGGGGTGTTTCGACCTTTCAACCAAAAGGGGGATCATCCAAGCAAAAGTGAATTCAAATCCCTGAGTCAAGCTTAGAGCTAACCGCATACCTTGCAACGCTACATTGTTCATCAATAAACAAAATGCTTGATTCCTGATTCAGCATTTCCAAACAAAAATTGAAAAGCAAAAACACAACACCTACCTAATGTATGTAAGACAACTTTCTTGTACTCCTCCAGATTATAAACTTGTTTGTGGCCGTCATCATGGACAACTTTGACTATCTAACACGTGATTGGTCAATTCTTGGACCTCATCACCTTGATGAATTCAAGAGAATTTGGTCAGAGTACGACCCAGAAGCTAAGTAAGTGATTTATGTCCTTTAACGTCTGAAAAGCTTTTCCCATTTACATCATTTAGTAGGTAATGTCTTACACCACTTTTTTGTTTCTTTCTTTTTTTTGACACAAACAGAGGACGAATTAAACATCTGGATGTTGTGACTCTTCTACGTCGAATCCAGCCTCCTCTTGGCTTCGGCAAACTTTGTCCTCACAGAGTCGCCTGCAAGGTTTCGTAGCCGTCTTTCTTTTAATATTTCATCAACAGAATGCATAAAATATTGCATAATATTTAGCTTTCCTGCCCTTACATGTTAAAGGTATATGTCTGCTCTAATTTCAGAGGCTGGTAGCCATGAACATGCCTCTGAACAGTGATGGCACTGTCATGTTTAACGCCACTTTGTTTGCACTGGTGCGCACTGCCCTGAAGATCAAAACTGATGGTATGAGACAAACATAAAACCGTAACTATACTGCTACTGAACATTCCCACTCAATGATTTATAAACTTTCTCTGTAAGCAATAATTCTGAGTTTGCATGAATATAAAGAGTCTGTGAGATTGGGTTCGGCTTTCTGAGTTAGTTTCCGTGGGGTTTCAGGTAATCTGGAGCAGGCCAACGAAGAGCTGCGAGCAGTCATCAAGAAAATCTGGAAGAGGACCAGCATGAAGCTGCTAGATCAAGTGGTGCCCCCTGCTGGTGGTTAGTGGAGCCGGCCTGTGTCTGTCAATGAAATCATGCACACACCTCTTAGTGTTTCTGATTTAGTTTGACACACAAACAGAATAGTTTATCATACATTTATAGAAAGCTTCAACTTTCTTTCACAAGTATGCCCTTAAGAATTCCCCCACACACAGACGTCTATCATCATAAGTAAAGCTTTACTGTGCTGTTTCCTTTGTGCTCATGTTCTCTGGTTGTCCCCTCTGCAGTCTGTTTTTTATACGTGTGTCTCCTCCTGCACCGGACGCTGATGGAGGCCTCTGACTGTCCATTGGGCTTTGGGCTTGCATGGCCTCGTAGTCCACTGTGCAAGAGCATGCTCTGTCTTTCTCTCCCCTCTCTCTCTCTCTCTCTCTCTCTCTCTCTCTCTCTCTCTTTTATCTGTCCCTCCTCTTTCTCTCTATCTGAATCTCTCTATTGTGTTAACTGCTGTCTTTTCTCATCGCTTCAGCTTCCACAGCTTCCTCTTCTTCTCATTCTTTTTTATCTCTGTATCCAAAACTCTGAGACACTTCAGAATATTCTGAAGCAGTTCTGTTTTAGGGTGGTGGCATGGAACTAGTGTTGCCTCTCTCTCCGATCTGTGTCCCCAGCGTTCTTGTTTGGAAGTGATTCAGACCCCTGCTTCAGAATAATTCTCACACGCTCTTTCACTTACTTTAAATACAAAAATAATCCAATGAGACAAAATTACATTCACAGAAAACTTTAAACAAATGGGCATACAGGAGATGACACACACTGACTTTAGCCAGAGAGACAAACATGTATGCTGCATCCTCTAGACCTGCTTGCTTGCATGTGCTATAGTGAGTTACAGTAAGTGTCTGAAAGGTTAATAACTGGAAGCGAGTTGGGATACGTGTTATCTAAACATCCAATAAGTGTCCATTTTGAAGCTATTGAAAAAGTTGCTGTATTTTTAAATTACACTTTGTTTATCATCAAAATAACAATGATTTGGCTCATTCTGACAGACTGAAGAGGACAAAAAGGGTCCTGCAACACTCAGTAACATGAAGATCAACTTTATTTACACATAAGACCAACATGTTTCGGCTTGTGGCAGGGTCACGAGTGGGACTCCCTGATGAAGATCTGGCTTGTGGAATGACCCTGATGAAGGCCACAAGCTGAAATGTGTCGATCTAATTAGTTAATAAAGTTCATCTTCATACTACTACTAAGAGTTGTTGGAGCTTTTTGACCTCTTCAAACCTTTCACTCTTCATGCACCTTGGAAGTTGGTGAAGTTGTGCCAGAAAATCTCACTCATTCTGACCGACTGAACGAAAGGTTTCTGCATTTATGACTCAAAGCTCTAAAAGTTTAGGCCTGATACTGTCCTGTACTGTAGGTACAGAATATCCTCCTATTGAATCCTTTTCATTTTAAAGCTCCTGTAAGGAATTATTAAACAGGATACAAAATAATGAAAATGCCTCTTAAGGGCAGTAAAGACATACATAAAGCAGGATGGGATTTATTTAAGATCATCTACTGATAGATGTACCAGACAAAATCAATAAAGAGTTAACAAGTACCACCTTGTCCACAAGGGGGTGCAAAAATAGACAAAAAACTAAAAAATTCTTTAAGTCAAACAAATAGTGTTAAAGTTTTTTTGTTTTTTTTTTCATGTAAGATACTAAATATATCAACATATATACAAAAAAACGCAAATATTTGAGCACATATAATTGATATTCTGTTCTCTTTTGTAAACAGAGAAGGATTTCATGTGGTGCATATTGAGGTACAGTATGTACACCATCAAGATGGATGTATATTTAGTTATTTGGGGTTTGCTGAGGGCCTCACTTGTCTGCAGTCTTAAGGCGATGGACCTGCAGTTTACAGAAAACATGGACAAAGGGGGGGGGAGAAAATTCTCTCCTTCTCTCTCCCTGGGTGATGTGAGTAGTGGCCGGCTGACACAGGAAGCATTTGTGTGGTCTGTTCACTCAGATGATGAGGTAACCGTGGGGAAGTTCTATGCCACCTTCCTGATACAGGACTACTTTAGGAAATTCAAGAAACGTAAAGAGGAAGGCCTGGTCGGTGCTCACCCAACCCAGAACAACACAGCCATCGCCTTACAGGTGAGTCTCACAGTTTTTGTGTGTAATGACAGCAAAGAGAGAGACTGTATGAAACCGTGTGAAAATATGGATTCTAGCATTTTCCTTGGTCAAGTCTGTAAAATGTGTCTGTGCATTTCATTCAAATATCACTAATGTTGTGGTTTATGATCCAGCAGGACGTTCATGGTCTTGCTGCACAGTATGACTCTGTGACTGTGATTTATGTGTTTCCAATGTGTCACATTTATGTCTCTGCATCTTAAAGTATCATAGATGTTGATGTTAAGCGTGTGTCATCGTCTCCAGCCATCATTTTATCTGTTTTATCGTGCATCACAAATCACTCACCAACTCATGAAAACCACATGCTAACAGATTTGTCATGTCACCTTGTCATATAAGATATATGGCCATGATTTACCCCATATATCATTGTCAGACAGTATAACCAGCTTTTAGTTCAATTAGAATGATGTGTTTGTGTATATTTTGCTGAGACGTTAAAGTAAACCACAAAGCTAAGCAAAGGAAGTAAAGAAATGTTTAATGCACTTACCCAGCCTGTGTGAGACAGAGCACAGCTGGATGCTGCACAGGACATTTCAACCCACTAATACTCACAGCAGGTTGCATTCAGGAGAGCACATCTGTCTGTCTGTGTGGTTTCATCTCTCACAGTCTGTCGATACTGTAAATGTCAGGTGTTCCATGTTACACAGGCGTGTGTGTGCACCCAGTGTGTGTGGTGGTGGTATGATGTCAGATCTCGTTCTCTGAGTTGTGAGATAAAGGTTCCCCCACTGTAGTGTTTAGCCTTCTTGTTGTCATGGTTACAGGCTGGCCTTCGCACACTGCATGATATCGGGCCCGAAATTCGCCGAGCGATATCATGTGACCTGCAAGATGACGAGCTAGTAGACTTTATTCCAGAGGAAGACGAGGAAATTTATAGGGTAACTGATTTTATTGGTGCTTTCTATGGTAATGATAATTTAAAGCAGATGTCTTATTTATATTGCTTTTTGCTCATTTGGTTTAATTTAGCTTCCTTTATTTTATCTCCATTTCAATTCCAACAAACTACAAACAGTGCATCCATGTTGCTCACCCATGCACCATGAAACCAGCTTCTGAACTTTTTTTTTTTGCTCATAATTTCTGAAAATAAAATCAGACTTAACATCAATAGCACTGCTGTTCTGCTGTGAGAAGTAGGAGAGTCGGTGGTTTTACTTTGAGCGTTCCTTCGCAGCGTAACGGGGGACTCTTCGGAAACCATCTCATGAACGGTGGTCATCGGCGATCCAACGGTCATCAGACCAACGCTACACAGAGACCTCTACAGGTGCAGCCTCCGCCTCACTACGCCCACATGGATCAGCCAGTGGGACGTCTTTCTAGAGCCAACGCCATGTCCCACCACAACCACCATCGTCACCACCACCACCATCACCACCGACACCACAATTCCTACGGCAAGTCTCCCAAATCCACTAACATCAACCTCAACAACGCCAACGTCTCAAGCCTGCCCAATGGAGGACACCATCGTTACTATGAACATGCTCCTCCCAATGGTTACCCAGGTCATCGCAGCTCCTACTACGACTACGAGAAGCCCCACACGCCGCAGGGTCAAAGGTATCCACACTGATCAGTAGTGTTTGGAGTGGGTGATTTAGCTTAGTTAGAATTGACTTTTAGGAATTCATTTGTGTGATCTTTCAATTTAACCCAGGACCAGCAAAGAATAAGTTTATTAGCTTTTTGATCAGTGAAACTTTTCACGTTTTTTCTTCAGAGAGTATCAACTCACTCTTTCAGTCTTTCAGCTAAGCTAACTGGCTGCTGGTGGTATCTTTGATTTAATGTACAGAGATAAAACATAGGATTATGCCAATAAACATATTGTATTCTTCTTTTTATTTCCAAAATGTAGAAGATCATTTTATAACTTACTGTAGCAAGTCACAGTCATATTTAATTATATAGATATGGAACTTTGCTCAGGATTGACATTACATAGAGACATTTGCAACAGCACTCTGAAAAACTGCCCATTCCCAGTTTGTAGTGTGTTTGTAATTAAACAGGATTGTGTCACATTAAACATATCAAAAAAGAAATGCAAAATAGCTGAAAAACTACATAGAATATCATCTAATAATGTCAGACAGCAAGTGTACGAGTGTGATGTTCTACCTGTACATTATGAACTTAAGTGTTTGACTGAAGCTCCAATACAAAGATGTAAAAAGATAATTACAGAAGCTCCTCTTCTTTTACTTCCCACCTGAGAGACTTTCATTTAATGAAGCTACCGCAGGTAATATACGACAGCTCATCACACGAAGTCGTGCTTTTGGTTTCCACGCACTGAGATCTTGCTGACATAACCAAATTGTGGACATGATCTGTTGCATAATTAATATTTTTCCACAGGCAAGACCCTGTTTCTTATCAGACCCTCCCCTTTTTTCACAAACCTCTCAGTCCCTAATTCATCACAAACCTGCTCTCACACTTGACAGTTCATTTCATAAAAGTGACCCACCGTCTTCTTATCTCCTGATTTCTCATGCTCTGTTTAGTCAGATGCTCAAGTACTGAGCCTAGTTTTTTTTTGTTTTTTTTTGTCAGGACCTAATAAGGTTGGGTGACAATTTCATTGCTGCCACTTTACAGAAGAGAAAGGATATTTAGTTTCTTTCTTATCGTAAGAGTGGGAAATGGAATTGTCTTCCAACACTGGAGTCAGCATCACATTCTCTCCTCTTCATACATATATGAGCATGCTGTAAAAGTCTCATATACTGTATGATATATATGTCACACTCTCTGTGCTCTCTCCTCCCTTTCTCCTTCCTAACCAAAATGCTTTCTCTCAACCATCCCTCTGCTTTCTCGGACAGAAGGCGCTACTATGAGACCTATGTTAGGTATGTTCTCGTAGGTGTGGCTCCAGCAAGTTTGTCTGAACCAGCAAGCAGAAGATCTTCTACTATTTTAGTTCATGTTTTATCCCTTTGATTTGGTTTTGAATCCATGAATGGTTGCATCCTTGCTAAATCAGTGTAATGTGCGATATGCTGGCCTGTTATTTGTCTGGTTATCATCTGCTTCTGTGAACACCCAGTTGTGTCCAATTCTTTCAAAGTTAAAGGAGAAATAATGTGAATATTTATGGCCAGCATATTGCTGAGCGCAGCCCTGCTTTATGCATGTGTTAAAGTGACATGCCTGCTTTGAGGAGGGACCCAGAAAACAAGGGAGCACTATTAGCTGCACAGTCTTATGCACATCACACAGAGACACTTTTACTCAATGATTCTTTTCAATAAAAATACATGTATATCGAAAAAAAAGACCTCAAAGTGGAAGGGATGTTTAGAAGACAAAGTGGTGTTCTTCAAACACAAAACTTCTGCCTGTTGTCCTGGTTTGGCTATTACAAATGTATTATTGTGTTCAGTTGCATCGCTGCCCCCTGGAGGCTTGCGTCTGCATGGCAGTGCATGGCCCTATTCCAGTAAGCACCCCCCCATCAGCAGCAGTGAGCTTGTTCTGACCCCTCTGACCTCTCGTCAGGTCCCGTGGAGTGGATGGACACCACCCCACTATCCGAAGAGAGGAGGAGTTGGATGAAGACCGCCTGTCTGGGGAGTATTACAGCGGGGAGGAGTTTTATGAAGATGACAGTATGCTGTCAGGGGACAGGTAATCTTATAACTTGATCCGTACACAGTTGTATCATGCTAAGAATAGGATACCTATTTGACTATAAATAAAGTACAAGACAAAAAATTAAATTTTTGGGGATTTTCGATCCCCTTCAACGTGTTCATTCTTTTTTCTTTTTTTAAGATATATTTTATGCCTTTCGTGCCTTTATCAGATAGAGCTAGGACAGGGGACAGGGTCGGAGGTCGGGGAGGGAGAGGGGAACGACATGCAGGAGGGGGAGCACAGGAGGACTGTAGCCTCCATGCACGGGGACAGGCGCGCTAACCACTGTGCCACCAGCTCCCCCCAATGTGCTCATTCTTTTTTCTGTCAACAGGTATCAGAACAGTGATACAGAGTATGAGACTCCCAAAGGTTACCATCACCCTGACAGTTACTATGAGGATGATGAGCAGCCACTGTACCGTGACTCACGGAGGTCACCAAAGAGACGGTTGCTTCCTGCAACACCTCAAGGTATCTTACCCTTGTACTCTGCAGCATGAGCGCCAAGTTTACTTTAAAGCTTCTGTGAAGAGTTGTTAGTTGATTCTGAAACAGACTGAAAGTATTACTGAAGCCTCTTTATTACCCTAAAATAGCAAACGAGACGGCGTTAGTGACAAGGTTGATTATCTCCAATCGTACTGATTAACATTATGCTGCCAAATCAGACTTTATTTACGTTTTCACAGAGCGTACATGTGACTGTTAGAGCAAGGGGACAATTTTAGTTTAAAGTAAATGACTCACACTTAAAGGACAGGATCAGTAAAGAGATGAGAGGTACCACTTTGTGACAGCGGGGGCGCCAAACTCAACACAAACCCAAAGTTCCTCACAGAGGCTTTAAATGGCCTCAATTTTACAAGAACAAAAACACGACATGTCTTTCTGATGCAACGTAAACACTTGTCGCTTTACACCACGGACTGCCAAGAGTCTGCACACAACTAGTAACACAACAATCATTTCATTATTGCTCAGAATACATCTTGAACAACATGATGAGACAAATACCTACAAATGAAAGTATTTTAGCACAGAGATAATAATGATGATCAACAGTAACATGTGTTTGCTCACAATGCATTCATTTGAATTATAGCACTGCATGTTGTTGGCGAGTTATAAACCGACTTCAGACAATATTACATATTTAGCTGTAGGCAACAGAGGCTATTACACCACTATCTCTGTCATCTAATAGTCTCCTCATAGACTGCACTCATACAAGTCTTACAGTTGCTGTATGATTGACCTTCCCACCCAGCATTATGCTCCCCAAGTTTCTGTAGATTTGCATGCTGTCAGAGTTTCCTGCATGAGGTCACTCATTGCTCCCCTCCGGACTCGTTCAGGTAACAGGAGGCCGTCCTTCAACTTTGAGTGTCTGCGCAGACAGAGTAGCCAGGACGAGCTTCCACATCAGCGTACCGCTCTACCACTGCACCTCATGCAGCACCAGGTAACACTGGCACATATCACACATGGATGTTGTTTTGAACACTTTTGCACAATTAAGACACGTTCGGAATGCTTTTTTATGCACCCCTCACTCTGTGAATTGAAACATTCACATCCAATGTCGCCTAATGATAAGTATCTCATTCAACACTGTTTCGGTTAACTGTCTCTTGTGACCCATCAGGTAATGGCTGTAGCAGGCTTAGACTCCAGCAGAGCCCACCGCCTCTCCCCAACCCGTTCTACTCGCTCCTGGGCCACGCCCCCTGCTACCCCGGCCAGTAAAGACCAGTCTCCATACTACACCCCTCTCATCCGAGTGGATCACCCACACAGGGGCAGCATTACCAGCAGCCAGGTGTCGGTACGCAAAAGCTCATGGTACACGGACGACCCTGAGTTTTCCCAGAGAACATACTCACCGGTCCATCTACAGGTGCCACCGGAGTACCACAACCAGTACCACCAGAAGAGAGGCAGCGCCACCAGCCTTGTGGAAGCGGTGAGTTTGGTGCTCGGTTGGAATCTCCCAGGCACATTATGGCAAAAATCCAGAGTAACGTTTTTTTTCCTCCCATCCTAACGCAGGTTTTGATATCAGAAGGACTTGGGCGATACGCCAAGGACCCAAAATTTGTCGCTGCCACAAAGCATGAGATAGCAGACGCCTGTGAGATGACGATAGACGAGATGGAGAGTGCAGCCAGTCACCTGCTTAATGGAGGGATTACCCCGTGTGTCAATGGGGTCAACGTGTTCCCCATACTGACGCCACGGGACTATGAACTGCAGGACACGGCAGCCAGTTACAGTGACGAGGAGCCAGAGACAGAGCCGAGAGCTCTTTATGAGGAGGACCTGGCAGACGAAATGATCTGCATCACGACTTTATAGCAGTTGCTGGAGAAATCTGCGATTTAGAATTACTATATCGATGAAAATTTAAAAAAAAAGAAATGCATCTGTTGGCTCTGACCAAAAGAAGTGCCTTTAACAGTGAAGAGAAAAAGGCATAAAGAAGAGAGACACAACAGTCCTGCTCTTTTAATTGTTCTCCACCTGCCAGCAAAAGAGGTCACGGCACAGAGCCAGACACCACCTCGCTGAGTGCAGACGGACTGACTGCACCTTCCAAAGGCTGTGACTCACAGCGTCAGCCTGCAGCCAATCAGAGATAAGGACATCAATGCCAGGGAAAGATGGACCATTGGGCATAGGTGTGAGACACTCAAGAGGGCGGGTCTCTTAGGGTGATGACAATCAGATGTACGATGTCATTACCTCGGTCACTTTATTAAGGTTTGGCATATCATGCAAGTTTTCAATGCAAGCATAGAAAGGCATATCCCTCCCCCCTCCCCCCTCCACACCCCCCAGTCTTTAGAAAAACTTGATCCCTTTGTTGTTAGAACAGAGCGTTTAATGATTGCTAAGGCTGAGTCTAAAAGTGAAGTAGAGCTGTACCAGATTATGCAGGAACTTACTGTCCTACTTATAGCATCATTCAACTTGAGATGTGTACTTTTAAAGCATTTGTGATAAATGCACTAGCAGGCAGGTTATTTCAAAAATTTAGAATAGCCTGTTTAATATTTCATAGTTGATATGCTGTAAATTGTATTATATAACAAAATAACCTTTGTAAAGAGATATTCTATATTTTGTAATTATGTATTATTTAAAAGATCAGCAATATGGACCCTTGTGACTCCTGTTATTCTACAAAAGCAGCCTCGCATTACTTTATTAGGTAAAATAGTCTGATATTTATTTGCCTTTTTTTGTTTGGTTTTATGGATCCTTTTTTTTTTTTTTTTTTTTTTTTTTACATTTCAACAGGCTCTGCTTGTGTGACAACACTACTGCACAAGATATGCAAAAGGCTAATTTCTTAGCATAGGGGTTCATGTGTTAATACATCACACCAACACCAGTTGCATAAGGTTAAGCCCCCTTTAAAGGAGTATTTTTAGAGGCAAGCTTTAAGGATCCAGGGCTTAAATTTTATACGGATGTGATGACCACATTTGTTTGCATATTTTGTGCAGGGCATGCACATGAATTTCAAATGCATAGTGCATTTACAATGCTGCTTTTTTAGTTGGTTTCAAGAGTCAGACCTTGTTTTCGTCAGCCCCTTCTCTAATGCCTTTGTGCTGCTGAAAGATAGAAATGTGACAGAAGGTGATAACAGGGATGAATTAATATATCTCATAGCTTGTGCTGGGATTTTCCATGACATGCTTTGTTGATCATGGTGGAATTCCATTAAACCTTTGTAATGAATCTTGGCAATCACATCTCAGCCTTTGTGTAGTCTGTGACGGCAGGAGACATATGCACACATCCAAAGGTCAGAAAAGGTCAGGTGTATATAGTAGGTGGTGGACATAGACTGTCCTGCTGTCAGGATGCTGGAGAGAGGCTAAGCAATATAAACCCCCTCCTCCCCCCTTTTCTCTCTCGGCCTGCCTGGTTCCTGCTTACAGAATACCTCGTTCGGCAAAGTGACAACATATCATCGTGTAAGCTTTCCTGTCTGTCCCGGCGTCCCACAGTAGAGTCTGTGAAAGAGACAAACTTTGTGTTTTCCCCTCTAATCAGATTTGTGAACTGGACTAGGAGGGAAAATGAACCCTGGATGCAGAAAAAGGAGCCCACAAATATCAAAATGTCAAGATTCTTTATTTACCCGCAATGATCGAAATACTAAAATAAATAAACAGCAGTGGGCTTTTTCAGGCATTACCATGGAGGGTTTAGATTAAGGATATTTGGGGTAAACGTGATCTGTCGTTCATGAGTGTTTGATTTGTAGGTGAGTGCGTCCTGTACTCTAATTCAACCGAATACTGTCATGAAAATGTAGGTTTTCCATTTTGTGTGCACATTGAAAGGGCTCTTTGAATTGTTTGTGAGTTTAAAAAAAAAAGTGTGCTAGTCCTTTTTCTCAAAACTGTCGTATAAAAGGGCCGATGCACATAACAGGCACATTGTACTATTCGTAGCAATTACAGTACTGATGAACTGAAGATATGCATTATTTTGTAAACACTTTTAAAAAGTTGTGTTAAACTAAAGATGAAAAGAACTTACTTTTACCTCATGTCAGGGATTCCTGAGAAAAGAAAATAATGATTTGGTTAGGTCTATACCAATGGTATTTAAATATTAGCACATAGCTGTTTGTCTTTGCACAAGTAACTGTATAGTGCTTTTGTTTCTCCTTTTTCTAAACAGATTTGTGTATTAAGGTGAGACAATTTTGTACTTTTTGTGACTGTGTGTATGGTTTAGTGGAATCTATATTTGTCATTAACAACTCACCTTACAATGCTGGGAATGAAAGAGTATTAAAAAAAATATTTTCAAGGTGCACAGTTTCTCTGTTCATGGCTAGGGTAAAAAAAAAGATAAACGTTTACAGAGAAACACAATGATTTAAACGTTTCTTTAGTTTTCTTCATATTATTATGATTATAATTACTATTGCTACTATAACTGTTCTGAAAGCTGTATTAAAATAGAAGATAATGTTAAATATGTACAAAAGTATGGAAAGACCCATGGTAATGTTCTCTACTTGAAAGTCTTGATATTTGCTCCTTATTGTTTTTATTCAGTAAACATCATTTCTCTTAGTAGCAAATGCTTTGATATTTACCTTCTAGGTTTTGTATCAATACATTTTTTGTATTTTTCATTTGATTTGGGCCTTGACTTTATTTGAATCGATAATAATCGATACTATTTATTTTCTATTGACCATTGAATAAATTTATGCTAAATTACTTTCCTCATTCTGTTGTATTCTGTTCGCAGATCAATTCAGTTTTTCCCCGTGACAAAGAAGGATCTTTTTTTTTTTTTTTTTTTTTTCTTATTTGACCGTTTCAGGTGTACGTTCAGTTCAGGCAGGTGTCACCTGTCTGGCTGTCGTCTCTGTGGTTGTTAAATTCTCGGATTCTTCGTCTTCCACAACGCTCCCTTTCCCACACAAAAGGAAAGGCACCGCATATTTACGAAACTGTAGAAACAAAAACAGACAAAACATTTCACATAAAAACATTTTGGCCGAGAGAAGTTACTCTGACATCTTTTTGCAGCAGGTGATTCATATACGTTATTGTGCATGGAAAACATAATCCCCAAATTATATACATGTATAGGTTTATAATAAAGCAATGAAGACAAAACCATACATTATATATAAGATTAGACATGACAAACTAAAATATGTTGTTGTATAGCTGTAATTTCTTCTACTTGACATTTCTGAGCAGTGCAGAAACATATGTCCAAAGTATGTGTTGAGGTGAGTATCAGTATTAGGTACACTGCAACATACTATAGTTGTGAGCACAAAGTGTTTCATTACTGAGTTGCAATAATAATTTGAAATATTGCTTATAGAAAACATTGAGGTAGTTGAGACAATCATTTCATTAATCCAGACTTTTTTCAAACAATATTTTAAGATAGCTATTCTGGTTTTCATTACTCCTAAATAAATCTGTAAACGAGGCACTTTTTTACACTTTTAAGGACAGTATTAACAATCAAAGCAAAGATTTATTTTTAAATTCGCCTTCGGTCATGCCTTTAGCTCCAGTTAAACCACAACCCCTGATTCCTGTTCTTAAACTGTTTTACCCAAAAGATACATTCTCTTCCACGACCACTAGATGGAGCTGATTTACCAAAACTTCAAAGTATTTTTTTTTTCCAATATATATACTTTATTAATTTAATGTGAATGCGGTGGTACCTGTTTGTTCAGGTAGATGTAGATGATGGGATTGTACACAGTACTGCTCTTGGCCAGGTAAACCGGCACCGTGCCCACCAGCGGATGAATTTGCACATCAGGGTTGTAGATGACGAGCAGGGCCAGGCTGGCATAAGGCAGCCAGCTGATGAGAAATGTCATAACCATCAGAACCACCATGGATGCCACCTTCATCTCTCCTTTAGCTACCGCACCACCTTCAACGCAGGCCATCTTTGATACCTGCAACACAAAAATGATACAAAACGGTTCATATCTATAGCTAGAGCTAGTGTTTATGAGGCATCTTCTGTTCCTTTAAAAAGTTCAATCTGAAGTAAAAACAAAAGCCCTGCTCCACACTTGGGAATGTAGTTTTGTTTTTGTTTCCTTCCCTTTTTTAGTTTCCCCTTTTTCATGTGGGAAAGTGATCAATAACATTTGGAGCAACTGCTCTAGACTGCAACAACTCGTTGTAATCTTCATTGAACAATAACTACAGCTGCAGAATGTAGTGTTAGGGAAATATCTGCACAATTTCCCTTTTAGGAGTTCAATACTACATTTACTCAAAATTGAACAAACTCATAGTTGTTGTACAGTACTGCATCACTTGATATTTTCCACTTCAGGCTAAAGTTAAATGTTTAAACTTTCACCTGGTGTAGTGTCCACATTAGTTTGGCATATGATGCAAGGATGATGGCAAAGGGCACAGCAAAGCATACCCCGAAGTAAGCCAGGATATAGGAGACATTGGTAGGGTCTCTGTTGTGCCAGTCTGGTGCACAGGATGTCCCCACCCCCTCCAGCTCATACCTGCCCCAACCAAACAGGGGAGGCAAGTTCCATGTGAGGGACCACAGCCAGGACAAGGCGATGCCTCCAGCTGCATGCTTTTTCTGGAAGGTTATCTGTCCTAATGGCTTACACACAACAAACATCCTCTCCAGAGCTATCAGAGCAACAGTGCACAGAGACGTGATGCCTGCAGAGAAGAAAAGTCAGGTAGACACCAAGGGGAACAGCGAAATGAATGTTGTTCTGTGATAGCATGTAACTTATGAAATGTGTCACTTCACTAAATAAAAAAAACAGTTTTCACTGTTTCTGCACTGTAAACATATGTACAGTTAGAATACTTTGCTATTCTTCCAACTCACCGCACAAAGACACTGCAAAGCCCTCCATGACACAGCCTGTTCGTCCCAGAGAGAAGTACCCCTGGGCGTTGTTGACCACAGACAGCACCCCTCCGGTCATGGCAGTGCCCAGGTCAGCCACTGCCATGTTCACCAGAGCGTAGTTGAGTGGCTGCCTCAGCTGCTTGTGCATAAGGGACACGATGATCACTGTAGCGTTGAGCACGATTGCCGGACCGGTGAAAAGCGCCATGATGATGGAGAGGATGATGAAGCCGGTGCGTGATAGAGGGGGGTCCCCGTGAGGACCCAGGTAAGATGAAGCATTGTGGGGAAAACCGTATGGCTGCATGGGTGAGCTGTAAAAAATGGTGTGGTAGTTTCCTCTGGTCCTGGAGCTTCTGTATGAGATACTGAATATCTCACTACTCTGTTGTGATGAGATAAGACGCCCTCCTTCTAAGAATAAAGGATTTGGTTAAGAGTAATTCCTTCAGTTGATCCTTGATCCCCTCACCTTTTGCTTGATTGTAAAAGCACTTTAGCAGGATGACTCCACAGTGTTCCTCAGCAGGATAAGTCCACTAAGTAAGTGTGAAGACAAAAACTATCTGACCACTAACTGCCAAGCAGAGGGATAAAGACACTGCTGGTGTCAACAAAAAATATTGTACTGATTAGATGTTGACATTTATCATGACTGGTGTTTCTTTTCTGATAATTTTTATTCAATTTCTACATTTAATTTCCTCTTAATTAATTCTCTTTCTCTCAGTTAACTAAGCATATTAAAAATGACTAAAATATACATCTCACCAGTAACAACTCATTCACCTGATTATAGAACATTCAGCACTCGTCAACTTTGAAATATTGAAGTCTCATATTACGAAATATTCACTGTTACCTAAAACATAAATGCAACAAAAGCATCAATAGATATAATAAATACACGCAAATGAATATAAAATTGTACAGACATCTGAATCATCGTATTTATGTGATACAGTTGAATGTGTATTCAGTTGGTCAATGTAAGACATACAGTACTGTATGCACTATTTCTACTGTTAGATACAGTTATATTCTGCTAGTATTCACAAACTGTTGAAATAACAACTAAAGCTATTTATTTTGGTGCATAATGTACCATGTGACCTGGACTCAGGATCATTGTTGTCAGCTATAAATAAGTCTCCTTTTAAACATGCAAACAAACATGGAAGCACATTGATTCTTAGTGGCACACGTGATAAAAATAGATACAGTATAAAGTAAGCCTAACAATGGTACAGAATAATGTTTGAAGTTCTGGGTCAAGTCTAAAGTCAAGAGTTGAAATTACATTGTGCCTGTTGACCAATTCTCAATAAATGGCACCCTGGAGCGTTCCATAATCTCTCTGGGGTCTGGTAACTGACCGTGTAACCCCCCTCTATGTTGAGTTCAGAAGGTGAGGTTAAATCTTGGCCTTTACATGACCCATGCTTCACCTTCTAAGAGGTTTACATCCAATCAAGTCAATATGGGGATTACAACTGTTTGGGTTTAGAGTTCAACTCAGTCTGGCACTGATTAGTAAATTTTAAATCTACAACAACAATATTATTTTTGATTTTTTCAAAAAAACAAAACTTTCATTTGTGAGCTTTTTTATTCTTATTGTTTACTAAAAAACACAATTAAGTTTAAACCACTAACTCAACCCAGAGTATATTGGAAATTAAAAATGTGACATTTCAACAAAATGTAATCTTTTCTTGAATTTTTAGAGAACCTTCAGTTACGTTATGTTAGATAAAATGAGGAACAAAAGGGATCACACACATCTTTTGGGATTGAATTTGTTAAAGATGTAACTGAAAATAATTAAGGGGTAACTTTCCTATCCTCTGTTGCTTTGTTGAAACTTGTATTTGAAGAGATATGAAACACCAAACCGAGGTACATACCATGTTTGTTGATTGACAAAATCAATAAAAACTGTGAACTTGGAGGGACAAAAAACTACCACCAATAGCTGAGTGGGTTTAATGACTTAAACCGAATAGAAGAGTAAAGAAATTCAGCACCATGGAGAGCACCTATAGACAAGCGAATATACCATCCTGCTTAAAATCAAGATCAGACAGTAAAATCATGTAATAGAGTTTTCTGTAGAACACTTCCTAGAAATAAACACTCAAAACTGAGTATTTGTAACGTTTTAAAACAAATCTTTTTAAAGAGCCACCATGCCGCCATTAAAGGCAGTCACAAAGAGAGAAGCGAGAAAGAGAAGTTGGGGAGGAAAAGAGCCAGGGTGAAATGCTCTGAACTCATTTGAGAAGAACTCATGTACTGAAAAAAAAAATCAACAAATCAAACCACAGTACTAACGTTAAAGCACTAAATATGAACTCCCTGATGTGTTTAACTCACCAGCTGCAGTGCTGGGTGGGGGTCATAGCATGTTTTATGATTTCTCTTGCGTGAATGTTACTGGGGACTGATTGACCAACCCGGAAGCAACTCATTCTTTTTTTAAGGACTCCACAGAAGGACTTGTACCGGTTTGAAGTGCACGAGGACTGCTTTCATTCGCTGTCGATAGTTAATTAAAGCATTCAGGGAGGCAGTGTTGGTGACACTGGATGATACTGTCCGTCATCCCACTCGCGGCGCGGCACCTTATCGGCACGCGCCAGACAGTACAGGCTCCTCACAACTGTGATGTATGATGCAATTACTAAACTAATAAAAGCCTCAAGTCCAAACACGGCTTGTAGGAGTGGTGGAGGAAGGGAGAGGATGGGTTGGCACGAATCCGCCTACTGCCTTGACAACATTATCGTCTCCTAATCTGCCGTTAGAGTTAGACCGTACTTATTTTACAAGAGGCCATACTGATGATTGGTGCGCAGGCGCAATAGCTGAAACCTTTTACAATTTGTTCTCAACAAGAACCTCTTTGAAAAGTTGCGGGTGAGTGCCATGACGTAATTTGTCGTGGCGTTAAAAAAAACAAAAAAAAACAAGCTAAAGAAACTCAATAATGTTGCGCGAGTACTTGCGCATTTTTAAGCAGCCTACTCTTTAATTCTTGTTGTTTTGTAAAAATTATTTATTTGAAAACCGAGTTCAAAGCTTTTCGTACAGAGGAAATCGCTTCCAACTGTTTGTACGTGTGTGTGTGTGTGTGTGTGTGTGTGTGTGTGTGTGCGTGTGTGTGTGCGTGCGTGTGTGTGCGTGTGTGTGTGTGTGTGTGTGTGTGTGTACGTGTGCGTGCTGCTGGCAGTGCGGAAGCTTTCACGAAACATCTGCAGTCTCATTATCGCCCACAGAGCCATTTTCTGTCAGGAATCTGCGCCTTAGCCCACTCTCATTGTGTTGGTTTTAAATAAAGCTGTGTGAACTATTTCATAATGTTTGTCTTTCTTAATGGATTGCAATATGCCATAAAGCCTACATACAACAACATGTTAGTTCAAGTAAACACTCTGGCAGGGTTGTGGAAGTGCTGCAGGAGACAGCACGTATAGCGTGTACAGTCAGCTTAACTGCAGCGTCAGCGTAAAATTTAACAACTTCTGAACAGTGGATTTGAAAGAAACGCAGAGGAAAACAAAGACAAGAGTTGGATATTTTGGCATTTGTTGACGTATGCGTCTGTTTCTTCAGCTGTATGGCCGATGCACCTGTCCATTCAGACCATCTCTTCTGAACACATTTTTTTCTTTTTAATTTTAAGGCATTATCGTCTGTACTTTCCAGATGTCCAATCTACTTTGTAAAAAGCTGAAGGGACGTGTCGGGGATCACGGTTCGTGATGCCGGTAGCAGAAAGCAAGAGGGCTTTTCTCTTTTTAAGGAAAGGAGAAGAGAATGGGCGCTGCAGAGGGGTAATACGCTCTCTCTCTTTCTCAAACACACACACTCGCCCTCTCTCTCTCTCTCTCTCTCTCTCTCTCTCTCTCTCTCTCTCTCTTCGTACAGTAGGGGACGTGCTGGTAATACCACGGGGCTGGACGGTTTATCGCGTTCTAGATATCCAGCACGGTGCTGCTGAGCCGGGACTTTTCTCCTCATACATTTTCTTTCAAATCAAAGCAGAAGATGATGGGAGAATGGGGACTCCTGTTCTTGCGCACGTGCAGCAGCAGCGTCCTCCTGATCTGGATCCTCATCGGCGTCAACGTGTTGGAGGTGTCGGGGTCCCAGCAAGGGATCCCTCTATCCGTGTGAGTGAGAGGCAACTCTGCAACTTGGTTTCACATGGATTTGATCGATATGTTGATCTCACACAGACAGAAAATGCATTAATCACTGTGCAGTTTTTCTTTTTTTAGGTTAAAATGAATCAGGGTGGTTTAAGAATGAGAAACCCAAAGATTTTTTTCTATCCCTTAAATCTCATGGTCATCTGTATCTCCATCACAGTCCATTACAGCTTCGACCATGCACTTACTTGTAGAGAGATACTCATGGTGGAAGAAAAAAGGCAAATACAGATGTGATTTGTTAATCATAAAAGGGGAATACATTTATAATAGATATTGTAAAGAGGTTTAAACTACGAATTGTATAAATATATTCAAATATTTCCCATAATGTTTTTGTTGTAAAATTAGTCAGAAATAATCAGTGTTAAATGTGAGGTTCTTGTTTTTCTGTTAAAACAAGGAAGGGTGTAGCCTATATAACATTTCTCTTGATCTTATTATTTCCTAAAGTTGTTATTAGTTTAATTGTTTGAAAGCATTTCTATTTTTAACTGTAAACTTTTCAGATTCCCTTGAATTGTCGTAAGAGTTCTTTCATAGTAATTCCAGCCTGAAGTTGTACTCTAATCATTCCTTACGGTCCAAATGTTAAGACCATATAAGAGTGATTTTTTTAAGGCAGATTTTTCTTTAGAATTGAGAACATATCTTGAGCAAATGACTTTTTAAATTGCAAAAAACTTTATTAGACATTTGTTACAGGGTTGTATTGAATTCTTCTTGAATCTAATTCAAACACTTATCATATAGCCTGCATGGGTAGCACAGTCCAGTGTCATTTAATTTAAACAGTTTACCCACTGATTGATAATTTCATGACACCATGGTACTATTTCCCACCTTTAAAGATAGGGGACAAGACATTTGCTGCAAGTGATTTTAATATCATCTTTTGTGATAAATCCACTTTTTTTATGAACAGTTTAAAACTGGGTATCAAGTCTAACAAACAATACATTTTTGGTTAAATAATTGTTCGGATAAATGTTGTAACTTCTCAGCTTTTTTGATTTCTAGTTGAGAAACGTTTAACCAACATTTGTAACTGTAGATTATTTTAAGATACACCTAAATAACTGTAGTTCTTTAATCCAGCATTAAGAGTTCAATCAAAATTACAGGCTGTCACCTATCAGGACAGTGAAGGTCAGGGGCGACAGGACTTTAGGATAATCTTTCAACTGATGTCAGGAATTAAGCTTTAAGAAATGATGGCTGAGGAGAGATAAAGCAGCAGAGGTAAGGGGAGGACAGGGAGGATTCAGTGAGGAGAAGGTGAGAAGAGATAACAGATTTTAATCCACATCTGTGACTGCTCCACAAACCTAAATCTTATCTTAAGTCAGAATTATGTTCGTTGCAAAATAGTGAATAACTTTGGCAATAAGTCTGAGTTTATTGTAATGAAATCATTTTAAACACGCTCCTTGTTATTTTTGTTGTGTATTTTTACGTTGTAATAAACTTTTGTCTGTGATGTCTTTTACTGTCTTTTTTTATATTTTAGTGTAAAGCTCTGGGCCTCAGCTTTTGGTGGAGAAATTAAATCAATCTCTGCAAAATATTCTGGATCTCAGCAACTACAAAAGGTATTGCTTATTTCTATTCTTGTGTAAGAACAAAATGTGTTTTCTCTTTGTGTGATGGTCATGTAGTTACAAACACAATTACACACTGAACACAATGATTCTGCATTCCCTTTTATGGCTGCAGAAACATAGTGAGGACTCATAGTGAGGACTCAGTTGTATTTTAGAGAGGCACTGTTTGTGTGTGTGCGTGTGTGTGTGTGTGTGTGTGTGTGTGTGTGTGTGTGTGTGTGTTTTGTACTGGATACAGCCCATTACCCACAGCTCTGATTCCCCTCTCATCTCATCTCTTCAGTTAACTCTCTGGAGTCAAGAGTTTCAACCTCTGGACATGAATGTGACAAGGAGACAGATTGAATTAGAGAGTTCTTGGAGTGTGTGTGTGTGTGTGTGTGTGTGTGTGTGTGTAGGTGTGTGTGTGTGTGTGTGTGTGTGTGTGTGTGCTGGGTGGGTTATGAAATGAGGGACCACCGAAAGCAGCAGAGGAAGAGCAATGATCCAGTACAGTTGATTTAACTTTCGGCCCATCTGATGTTAAAGGTGGACTTAGTGTTTTCTGGCCTGTGCTGGATGGAGAACAGTCAGGTAGACAGACAATGAGCCATCTATCAGAATGCTACGATTGTACACACATTGCATCAATCTGTTTAGGCATTTTATAAGCTAAATAAAATCTACGCTTAGTAACATTTTATTTTATAAAAGAAGAAATTGTTGACAAACATTAAAACTTATCTATTGCTCTCATCATACATGTCAAAAATGTTCTGAAAAGTTGTTGGTAATTACAATTGTGGAAAAGTAAAAAGGGCAGCCTGGGATAGATGGTGTATTTTGAAGCTTTGCTATCAGAAACAATTGGTCAGAAATTAGGAATAAAGTGCTGAGTCTGATAGATTAAATAAATTCAATTGAAACCTTCAAGACGGTCTTGAAGCTGTAGAGGTCATATCCTGATGGAGGGTGATAGACCAGCAGATCTCTTGGTCATGCCTCATAGGCTGACATTAGTTGGACGGTTATAGCTAAACTAAATAAAAGCATCTTTGAGTGATGAAATGAAGAAAGATGTTGGAAATACCTTTTCTTCCAATTCTGCACTGCTGAAAACTTTTCTGTTTGCCCGTCAGGTTGAAAATAATGTTTGCCTTTGTTTGCCTGTGTAGAAACAAACCACAATATAGTAACTAAAACCCCAAATCTGTATTTTTCTGATTTAGTTGCTTTGTAAATTGACTCATTAGTTTGGTTCACTGGCTGTAGTATAGAGAGGTGTTGAACCTAAGTGTTTAAAATTATTAAAATTGTTTTAAATACAACACATGGACATATACATATTAGTGAGACGTTTATGTCACAGGACTTTGACTACATCTGCATTGTCAAGAACACCACGGTTCAGTTCAGTTTAAGCACAAACAGCAGCCTTAAGAGTACAAAAGAAGTGAAAGTCTAAGAGTCTATGTGTTTTATTGTCTGAGTTTCACGCTGACAGGACTGCTTCACAAATTATTGGATGATTTGGGTTAAGCTGAATGAGTCATTCATACCTGTTAACCCTTTCATTTTGACTATCCTCCCTCTTTCAGGAGCTGTGGGCAATCACCGCACCACGTCCAGGGACTAACTCCAGTTCTGAGACCAGTACTCCCATAAAAGTCACCAGCAGGATAAATCCTAAAACCACTGCTGCTTGTCTCTGGGAGGAAAGCCAAGGACCCAGAGGTCCACGCAAATATGGGGAGAGTGTTCAGACTGCAATCAAAAGACGCCTCCAGGCTCCAAACTTAGGAGCATCCTGCACTGAGGTGACAGATCTTAATATAACAGTCACGTTGACACATTGGTGTAAACTGCAGATTTTCCTTCCATTTGGTACTAAATGACTTTTTAATCTTTATACCAACATATTTTGCAATTTGCTCTGTAGGTTTGTTCATTTTTTTCTGTGTATGTAAGCACTTTGCTCATGTTCCTGTTCATGGAGGCATGTCTGCAGAGCCAGTCAGCACAAAGCAGTGAGCTGCGAGGGAGCTGACGGGTCGTTAGGGGCCGCTCATTAAGGCTGATCATTAGATGCTTTTATAGAGAATTAGCCCATTTTACAGAGGTTTCAGGAGAAAAAGGGGGAACACTTGGGCTCTTCGGGGTCTGCATTGGTCATTATTCAGATCAATAATCATGATCAGTGCTTTTGATGGATGGGGCTTAACCCCCTCTTGATGGCTGGAGGAGTGTAAGGAAGAGGAGGAGGAAGGGAGGGGGGGGGGGGGGGGGGGACTGGGAGTGCTGAGGCGAGGAGGACAGGCGTGAAATGAACTGTTCTGCTCCACTGCGAGTCCACACTCTTCCTTTCAGTTGGTAATTTGTCACCTCATGTAGTGGAGTGTGTGTTTTTGTGTATGTGCTGTCCACAATATAATGTGTTAAAGGCGTGTGTGCTTTTTTTTTGACACAGCTTTTGTTTATTTTTAGATTTGGTTATTATAGGTGTGTGTTTGTGTAATGTTGCATGAGATGATCAGGTTTTTGCTTTTCTTTAACGTGTGCGTGTGTGTAAGGGCCAGGATTATGTAATGTTATATTCCTGTGGGCTGTGGCGGGCTTTGTTCTGTACCACTGGAGGTCCTGAGCTTCCAGCAGCATCAGCATTATGTTAGGTGTACTTCATTACCCAGAATCACCCAGGCCTGACACGTTATTATCTTTCTTCTGTGCTTTGACTCCATTTCAATTACCCTCTTACCATGCATAGCCTTCTGAGCCATGCCCCGCCCCCTGGCCACCCAACAAGGCCATCTCAAGCCAATCAAAGAGATAGAAGCAGTGTGTGCAGCCAATGGCTGATAATGGCTAAAGACGATCAATCATTGCATGATGGAGCGAGGTTTTTATCATGTGTTCATCTGAGACCGGCTGCATGCAGCTTGTCAGCAAACATGTGAAGCTGCATAAGCCTTGTTTAACAATTCCCTACCTCTCTGTAGGGGCAGCAGAGAAACAGTTGTGCTCTAAAATGTTGTAGACCACATACACACAACAACATGCACACAGCACACACACACTCTTCTTGTATTAAATGTCTTGTCTTAATAACATTCAACACACTCAATGGGTTTATACACTTTAGGTCAATAATGTTGCAGTTTGTTTTTCTATAGCTTCCTTCTGCTATTGCTGCAACTATGTCTCTGGTCATTTTCAGAAATATAAAGAATTTGAAAAGTCAGTAAGAGTGGAAGAAATTGATGGACTGAAACTGGTCAAAAACTTGGCTGTGAAGATGGAGGAAGTGTTCAGGAAAAAGGCAGAGGCCACAAGGGTATGTAAAAGTTTGCATATGTTTGGAAGCAGCACATTTTTTAATATTTATTCAATAATTTTAAAAATCCTGGCTAAGGGTTCTCAGGGTGGAGGGTCGGAAAGAAGTTTGTATTCTTTCTTGTAAGGGTCTTAAATATTACTCAATAACACTGAAAGTTCTCAGGCCCCTTCTGAGTCTCAAACTGGTCGACTATCAAACACCACGTGACTGATTTACAGTCTGATGTTCAAAATTATCAGAATGTATTCATCCTGAGTTTATCATTTGTAATCTTTGGTGAGGTTAATTTCACTACCACACTACTTCTTTTGTTTGGTTTAAAACATGTGTGATAAATCGACAATGAATCTGGATTGTAAGAAAACTCCTTTAACACTCTGCCATCAATAGGTTCCATAGGAAAACAAGAGTATGGTGCAACTTTAAGATTAGTTTTTTATACCTACTTAATAATCTTAATGTGAACGAGTCGGTTTGGCTATAGGCCTACGTGTCTTGTATTTATTGCAGCATGAGCTCGAGTTATCCTCACAGCGGCAACCCGTCTGTGACCTCGGTGCAGAGGAGCTTGTAACCATTTTTAATGCTACACCTCGCAGGGACTGTGGCTAAATGATAACGTTTATCTCCCGCTACCTGATCTCATGTGCGACAGGTTAGGACATATAGTTTATGAATCACACCGAGGGAAGCTGTCATTTCGTGTTCTGACACTCTGAGATGCATAAACGTGAATTTTTTGAACTGACCATTAGCCTAGAATCGTATTCAAACCTGAAATGGCACACGTGTCCCAACACCTTAAATGCTGACGTCATTACCCCCGCTTCAAATTCCATGATTAAGTGATTTCAATAAACTGGTGAAGGAGAGGTGTGTCCGACCTCTTCAGGTGGATTTTACACGAAGGGAAATAATGTTACGACTGTTTCACCATTAAAATTCTAATACAAGATAATTATTTCATCATGTTTTCTTTATTTGCAAACTGCTGACGAAGTCAGAACTCTACACGAGGTCAATTGAATTTGTCCACCTCCTGCTACGCTGTTAAAAGCCTGCGTTGTGTTTATATAGCATTTATTGTGACATTTGTGACAGATGTTAATTACCCGCTCGGTTCCTGGAAGGTGAGAGTGACTGTAACGTTTAGAGGGCATTTCATGGAAAACACAGAGCCAAGCAGTTTTTACAGAACAGAGTTATTACTGAAGCTATGCTGCCTCTGGTGCAGGGGCGAAATTCTGATCCAATAACCTGCCTCCATCAATCATCTATATCTGCTGCTCTCTAGTGCCCCACATTTTATGCATATAGCCTACTTCGACTAAACAATAACACTGTGGGCTGTCAAAAAAGAAAGATGTTTTACATTTTTTTGTGAGTTTAACTTCAAAGAAACCCTGGACATGCCGTCGATTCAATTAAAAGACTCATCTAAAATCAGTAATGCTGCCTGGTCTTGTCCCCGTCAATTTAAGTGATTTTTTTTTATTTTTTTACATTTTAAATAAAATTGTTACAGAGTTATTTGCACAAATAATTGTGCCTAGGCCTATATGAAAACCTTTCTGCAATTAGCGTATAGGCTATACGAACACACCTAAGGCCTTTTGTGGAAGTTTCTACAACTGTTATAAGTGTTACTTTTTCTTAATGAGTGAGATTATTTTAAACTACATAAAAAAAATAATTTAATACAATTAAATTGTGTGTAAAAAGCTATATACTCTCATTTAACATCGTTTCCCCTCCTCAGCGGCTGGTCGAGGCAGCAGAAGAAGCGCACCATGAACACGAGGAAAACCCGGACCTGCAGGTGAGCTTTGTTCGGAGGGAAGAAAAGAAAAAGAAAGAAGTTTAACATTAAAAATAAAGAAATGATGAGTCATGGTGTTAGATCTGGGAGAATCATCTGTAGCTGGACTGTGCATGCGTGACTTCAAGGTGAGAGAAGGCTGATAGGCCCTAAAAGTATTTCATTGCGTTGGCATTGTCCTTCACACTGCTGCTGTCCTGTCCGCACTTTGATATTGATATAATGTTTCCATGATAAGCAATGTCGAACATATCGAAGACTACAGCGGCTTGCTGCTATAACTCACGGTGACTGTTTTTTAAGAGATATAATAGCTCAAAGCCACCGTCCTACTGCAGCGCCTGAACATGCAGTAAAGGAAGCATGTTCGATGATCAAGATCTATTGCCAATGTGTTAGTTCTGTGGGGTGTAATGTGTGCTATTGAAAAATGCTGTGATTTCTGTGCAGTCCTGTTAATGAACTCAATATTTCTCAGAGAATATATTTAATGAGACTTGTATGCTGGGTAACTCAGAGAGCAGAATGGCGTCAGAAGTCGGCCTGCATGTCTCCTACTTTAATTATTTTTCAGGATGTGCACGTGGATGTGGACGTTTTTTAGCAGCTCTCGTTGCGGATTTCCTCTGATCTGCGACTTTAATGCGCGCTCTCTCTCTCTCTCTCTCTCTCTCTCTCTCTCTCTCTCTCTCTCACTCTCTCACTCTCTCACTGGCTACGTTCAGTGGACAAAGATAAATGAAAGTCTTTGCGCCGCATTGTTTCACTTTCATGGCCCCAGATTGGAAACGCAGTGGAGCAACACATCAGTGAAACAACGGCCAACACTTTACAGTTAATAGAAGCATTTACATCATAAGAATACATTTCAGCCACCTTGTTTCTCTGCTGTTCACACAGCCCTAACAAGACAAGTGGATTCTGCTTATAAGCCAAAATCATGCCGCTATTTTGATTAAGCAAGACGGGTTTTTTTTTTTTTTTTTTTTTTTTAAGATTTCAGAACGTGCAATGTCGAAGTATTTGGAGTATTATCATGACACATTTTAATTAATTACATGTAGACTAATGTCAGTTTGAAATAATTTGGTATGTTTTGCTGTCAAAGTAATCAATCAAAAGTTGGTATTTTTTTAAAAAAAATGTAATATTTCTGTTAACGTGGCATGGCCCTTTTTTCTCCATAGACAAATATTTACTTGTATTTCATTTTTAAAGCATCAAGAGCCATTACAGAGTTTTTATAAATGATCTGCAACTCTAATTTTACAATAAAATCTTCTTGGCTGAACTTGGGAAGCTGTTTGAACATTTTGTTCTAACAGTTTTCATACAGCTCCAATCTATCACACAGTCTTTTTATCTCCAAGATCATAAAAAATAATAAGGAAAATTCAATATCCACTTGGGATAATGATGTGATGTCATCATATTACTCCTTGTGGCATCATTTAGCCAAACTCGCCTCCCCTGACATCCCACATTTTTCACGCACCATTTCACTGACCACAAAGAGATAAGCTGACTGCTGCAATCTCTGCTGTGACTCTTGGACTCAGGTGTTTTGCATTGACTCTGGCGTTTCTGCAGTAAAGAGATGTGCACATCACAGCTGAATGAATTATATAGAAACTTAGCTTTTCCATGAAAGAAAAAAAAATGACTGCAATGTTTTAAAGTATTTTTGCTTTGTAGAGCTTTGCTGTCCAATTTTTAAAATCCAAAATATTTCTACCCCTACATCTTAATCAGCTTGAATTTATACCATTAAACTTTATTTGATATCACTGCTATAATCTTGTCGCACTTCAAGTCAAAGCCCAAAATTACTGCTTTTTAAAAAAAATCCCATTTAACAGGCATCATAAAAAAAGTAAAGACATGATGACATTTTGAAATCGTTTAATTTGTATGCCATATTGTTTATGACAAAATGAAACTTTATTGGTAGAGAGTGTTGTTCAGAAGTGCCATGAATCAAGATGATTGCCTTCTGCTGTCATTATGGATTCTTCAAATTTTAATCATTTGATAAATTAAGCTTCATGTTAATAGTCAATATTGTTTAATATGAGAAAATGGAATTTGCACAGATGCTGAATTTTTTGTTCAAATCACAATTTTTTAAATTGACATGCTCCCTAATGATCAGCTCCTCCTGGAAACACACAGCTGTAGAACAAATGTATTTATGACTTGATTAACTGCTAATGACTGACATATGAATTGGAGCCTGTTGGACCATCAGTGCTTTGAATAAAACTAATTTAGACCCACGCTCTGCAGACACTGTGTTCTGGTTTTACACTAAGACTGTGCAGATCTCTGCAGAAGGCCTTCAGCAAGCTGCAGTGGTGTAAGAGTCAGTGGGGCGTCTCAGAGCTGCAGTGTCCCCTGGCCTGCTCTACAGTAAAAACCCTGCTGCTTAACGTGGCTCTACAGCACTATCACTTTTTGCTGAGGGTGCACGTTTCTTTTCTCCCATACTGCCCCCCCCTCCCCCTCCTTGCCCCCTCCTTGCCGCAGCCCGTCAGAGAGCTGCTCAGGCGTGGTATGAGCTGTCAGCGGCTGCTTGATGGTGATGCCCGTGCGGCCTCCCCCGAGTGTGATGCTGTAGAGTCCATCACCAATCTCTCCCTCCCTCTCCCTCTCTTTCTCTCCCTCACTTGGTGCAGACAATCAGGAGCAGAGGCCACAGAGAGGCCGCTCACACAGGATGAGACAGTCATTCTTCTGCAGCAGCAGCAGGCAGTGAAGGACAGGACACACTAACTGTTGGCTTTCACTTCAGGGAGGACAGAGGTTCTCACAAGCCGCTGTGGAGTCCTCTCTGCACGTCCAGGTCCCTTTTTTGTCCTCAGTGACGAATGACTAAAGTATAAAACATTTTTTGACTATTTTTTAAATTTTAAAAATTACAATGACAACACAGAAATCCTCTGAAATCTGTATATGGTCTAATCAAATTGCCCCTACATAGTCTGCATATGGGGAAAAATGTCCTGTTTAAACCATTATAATGAAAAACATTGTGAAAATATATGCTATTATGTGTATTTTGACCCTTTTGTTTACTATGTTTTCCTTTACAGTAATTTGTAAGGTTTTATCAACTCTTATTTTTGCATCGATCGATATCGTTCCCAATACACTCATTTTTATGAAACCACATAAACGCAGTGTGTTTTCAGTAATTGCTGAGATTAATATTGTGTATAAAAAAACATGTATGAGAGAAATGTGTCACACCACTTCAATGATAGATTTTTAAAAAAGCATTTTTCAGCTTTCAGACTGAAAGTACCGGTGACAAAAACATTCCCCGGAGCGTTTCATGGGGAGAAAGCCAATTTGAAATAAGCAGCAATAAAAGTTCTTCATAGCTGCTTTGAGAAATATGAAACTCTACTTATGAGTTTCTGTATGCTCAAAAAATGAATTGCGCTTGTTGTCTGTGTTCATTTTGGTTATTTTGGCTGTGAAAACATCAATCCTGGATTCGTATGCATACCCCTGACACTTGACTTCCTTCAACTGCACTGAAGAATGCACTGTTTGCTCAGAATGAAAACTTAAAAGCACATGAGGAATGATCACTCATTGACAACGAGACAGGAGAGGTTGCAGCTTGAAAATGTCATTTTGTTTTTGAATAACTTATTGTTACGTACTGTGAACTCGTTTTTTTTTTTTTTTGCATCTGCTATGGATTTATAGCTTGGGTTTTGAGCTGAAAGAATAACACAAAGATGCAAGCATGCTTACATCCTGCGGGCTTCGGTTAACATTTATGTTCGTTATTTTCTCCTCAGTACGAGTACTACAACGCCGTGCTGATCAATGAAGTGGATGAAGAAGGAAATAACGTGGAGCTTGGAGGAGAGTTCCTCCTGGAGCCGAATGATCATTTCAATAACCTGTCGGTCAACTTGAGTCTCAGTGTGGTGCAGGTTCCCACCAACATGTACAACAAAGGTGAGGGCTCCTCCTGCATAAACATGTGAGTTATTATAACCAGAAGCTGGTATAAGAGGAGGGAAGAAAGTAAGTGGTGAGAGTGAGGCTGGATCAGTTTTACAGGCTAGGAGAAGAGGCGTTCAGGGATCGATAAAGAGTCCAGACAGAAAGAGAAAGCAGCTGCAGACCTCTCAAAGCGACCGAGAAGGATGTTCGTCATATGCTCGCTGTTCAGAAGCGTCTTTTCTTTGAACTGAGTGTGTCACCTCCCCCTGTGTGTCGCCATGGCTGCTTTTGTTGGGCTGTAATGGACTCCCCATAAGTCTGTGTTTAGTGCACAAAGGGAGGCTTGTCCATCAGGATGAGGGAAGGGGAGGTCATAGTCAGAGGCTTTGTTATCGTCTACAGGGCGGTCTATAAGGGCCAAAAGTCAACTGTGCACCATGATGATTACCATCATCACTGTTTCATACACTTGTCTCTGTTTCTTTCCCGTCTCTTGTGTATTTCTTCATCTTCTCCTTCAGATCCTGACATCGTGAACGGAGTTTACTGGTCAGAGGCGCTAAATAAAGTTTTTGTTGATAATTTTGAAAGAGACCCAACCCTCATTTGGCAGTACTTTGGGAGCGCCAAGGGTTTCTTCAGGCAGTATCCTGGTGAGTGCTAAAATGTGTCTGTGGTCCTATTGCGCCAATATGTGTGTGTGTGTGTGTGTGTGTGTGTGTGTGTGTGTGTGTGTGTGTGTGTGTGTGTGTGTGTGTGAGTGTGTGTGAGTGTGTGTGGGAAACGAAAGGCTGGTCTCGAGGGAGTCATCAACCGTCAGTGCAGGGGAAAAAAAACAGATCAGAACAAATGATTTAGAATTACTAAAAGGGTGATTTGGCTAATGTTGTAATTTTACAGACCATCAGAGAGGATGCATATATACAGATGGTGATTTATCAGAGTTTGTGGGTGCTGCGTTGTGCTAAGGAACTGTGCATGGCTGTAGAATCAGGCAAAGCTTTAAAGGGAAACAGGCCAAGACACCAGATACAACAGATTTTTTAGAAAACAAACAAAGGCTGTGTGGGTTTGATTTATTATAGGCAATTTAAAAAATAGATTTTTTTTCACCCTTGTTTTAGAACATGCTTTTAATTATTTTTCCTCATTAAAATGCTCTTCATAATCACACATCACTGAATTATTTGTGTTGTCTTTATAATTAAAAAAGTTATAAGAGTAAATGTTAAGTAAACGAAGAGTTTTCTCTCTTACTGATCTGTTTCTCAGGAGTGAAGTGGCATCCGGATGAACACGGCGTCATTGGCTTTGACTGCAGAAACAGAAAGTGGTAAGTAGATAAAAACAGACACGATGATCTCTTTTTGTAACTTATGTTGTCTGTTCTTCCATCAATACTGCAACAACCAAGGTACCACGATGTGTGATCTCCCTGTGTGTCTCAGGTACATTCAGGCTGCTACGTCTCCTAAAGATGTAGTGATCTTAGTCGATGTCAGTGGAAGCATGAAAGGACTCAGACTGACCATCGCCCGGCAGACCGTCTCCTCCATATTAGACACACTGGGAGACGACGACTTCTTCAACATCATTGCTGTGAGCTTAAGTAAATTTGTCTGCGACTACAGTGCTGCACACATTGAGATGTCTCTACATTAGAAACAAGCAACAATCCACGTAAAGAGAAGCAAATCCCCAACAAAACCACAGACAATGTACATCACTGTCAAAGCTGAAGACAAGTGACGTGCAGAGGAAAGGAGTTAGTTGAAAATGGATGATTTATTCACATGAAAGTTCAAATAGTTGAGTTAACAAAGATTATGAGATGTAAAAAGTCAGTTTTCAGTTGTGTGTAAAGGTGAGTAAGGAGTTTCTGTCTCTTGTTGTGGAATTTTTTCCATTACCAAAGAGTGAAAATAAAGAGTGAGAAGATCTATTCAAAAAGGAACCCCAAGATCGATCTGGTCTCAATGAACATTTATTCGAAGGCAAGATAAGCGTTCGAAGACCCCTCTCTCACACGGTGAGGAGAGAAAGAGGCCCCGAGAAAAGGCAAACATGAAAACTTATACATTTCCATCACATTACACAGATCACTCCCCCATCACGCCACATAGAGCCACTGCCCACCTGGCAGGGCACAATCTATCCCCTCGTGTGAGAAAAGAGACTACATGACTATTTACCATCTCCCAAGGCTGAGAAGGAGATGGAGTCCAGTGAGAAAGAGCCTGGGTGACTCTTCCCACATGTACAGAGTGTGAGAAACAGAATAAAGGGAACAAAATGATGGGAAACAAAACACCCAATATGCTGTGCATGTAGTATTCTAAGACATTTCAAAAACATTTTATATGACAGATTCTATGAGACCTTCGTAGTACACATGGAGTAAAATTTTCCATAACACTCTCCTTCTCCTTGTCTCCTAACAATCACAAAGTGGGCTCTTCTCTTATGGATTGGGAGCTCACCTGAAACACAGAAAGCACAAAGAGCAAAACAACCAAACAAGAACGCAGCAGATTCATCACATTGCATATTACCTTAAAAACACAACCAAAAGAGCAGAATAGGATAAGATAAGAACACCATGGCACTATTTCTCAGGAGTTATGAGAAACATTATTCAATATTTAGATGGAGGTGGGTACAAAATGTAAACAAACAGAAATTTACATTTAGGGACTCTGTCTAGTCCGAGCTACTCTGAGGAGAGGATGTGACATGGGTCAGATGATACTCTCTTATATTGTCTGATAAAAAATAGTTCCTACCTGAGTTACATCAGTTAAGTATTTAAAATAACTATGCTCAGTCTTTCATAGCAACAACTGATCTGTTGTTTTTACTTTCTCAGTATAATCAGGAGATCCACTATGTGGAGCCTTGTTTGAACGGCACGCTGGTCCGAGCCGACAGAACCAATAAAGATGTGAGTTGGTATCTAACTAAAGTATCATGACTTTATGTTGATGAAATCAGGTTGAGCTTGTTTGATGAATGTTTTTTTTTTTGTGTGTGTGTGTTTTTTTTTTACGATTATCTGGCAGCATTTTCGGGAACATCTGGACAAGCTTTTCGCCAAAGGGATCGGGCTGCTCGGTGACGCTTTGGCCGAAGCGTTCACAATCCTGAGTGATGTAAGGTCCTATAGTTCTACCTCTTACATAAACCTCTTCTGTACCTGCCACTGTCATTTTAATAAGGATGCTGTGCAAACACAAACCTGTGTTATTTTCCACAAAGATAAGATATCTTAGAGCAGATCCTGTAAACTCTTTTTCACTGTTTACTGAACTCGTGACAATGCTGCTGCGTATTCATGAGTGCCAATCAAAGGATTAATCAATTTAACGATTTGTTTGACAAAAAATAATGTATGTACGCAATGTGCATCCATTTGTTTGATTTAATTGATGGACTCCACTTGACCAGAACATTAGAAAAAAACATGTATTTTACAAGTTCACAGGCCACATTTGTTTTCAGTGATGGGGAGTGTTCATGTACGACACTCTGCGTGTTCACAGCTAATCATAATAAAAGTAACACACACTGCAGTCAGATATATGTGAGCGTTTGGGAGGCGGACGCTTGTCGAAACGCTTCAGTGCTATCCCTGTTCTGCCCTCCAAACACAGACACATCTATTCTGAAGTGTGATTAATGGCTGTAATTATTGTCAATGATTAATAACGGGGCTGATTGGAACACAAAGCAGATAAGAGCAGGAGCTGCGCCATGCTCCTTTTATCTCCCTGTTTTCAGGCGAGCTGGGGCTGCAGCGCTGAGGCTGAGCGAGCGCAGCTTTTACCTCTGCGTTTGTCAGATTAATTAAAGCCCTGCAATGAATATGGTAATCAGGGAGAAGACTGCTGAAATGTGTTGTTACACCACTGCCCATTGAGTGAAGTGAGAATATAGACTATCAAAAAGCAAATCAGGGAAACACATTAAGAGCACTGCGGCATTTTTACAACCAGTGCTGCTGAGCATAGAGAGAGAAACGTCTCCTACTGACACACTGATGATGATAAAAATGAGTGCACAATAAAATATTATACCGCCACGAAATATGTTAGCCCATCCCCTTGTTTCATGATTCTAACACTAGATAAGTGATTTAGCTCTCGAACACTCACAGCCCGAAATTCATTAGATTTTTACCCACATCAGCTGCATAATGATCCCTTTTATTGATTGCTTTTTATCATTAACATTTATATTTACATGCTTAATTTACTTATAAAACTTAAGCAAATATACAATCAAACGAAGGATATGCAACGTTGATAGTTCAATTAGATTTTGAAGAGATGTTCTCATGTTCGAAGAGATCAACTCTTTAAATGTACAAATAAAGTCAGCTTATAAAATAATCCTAAATTTAACTTAAAATTTAAATTTAAATTCAAAATGCATTGTTGGGTGTGTGCTCAATGGATGCACTCAACATGGAACACTTTTGATTGACATTTAAAAAGAAAAAGAAAGGAGTAAACAATTAAAAGACTTTTAGATTCGATTCAGTTAGCCGCTTTACTTTCAGGTCCCTCTTCATGTGCATGTTGTCTTCCTGTAACAGTGTAAGCTCTTACTGAAATACCAGAACTGAGCTATTATCAAAGTTGCTGATGATATATCAAAGGTCAGAATATATTCTCTTACCAGAATTCAGTTTCATACAACCTACAATCAAATCTGGTGATTGATACTTGTAAGGTTGACGTCTTGATTGGTAACAGATCAAAATAGATAATATTCAAACAATTTCTAATACTACAATGAATCATTGTTGTCCTTATATTGAAATATACCTAACTGTTCTTTAAAGCCTTGTATTAGTGTTGAACACTACACTTGTATTAAAGAACAGACTTACTGACTGCTCTGTACTCTTCTTTTTGTTTGCTGTAATGTCACAACCTCACCATCACAGCAGACAAAGACACTTGAAGACAGCGGTTTATTAGGCAGAAATTAAAATGGGCACAGATTAGTTTGATTGAATCTCACCTAATGTCCCCTATAACACGTTATTTGGTGTTATTTATTCATTGTGACATACATCTGCACAGCCCACATGAGCTTTAAAGACTTCTAACAGTTCATTTCAAACTGAACTGAACTCTTTAATAGGCTGTGTTGATGTCTGTGTGTATGTAAGTGAGAGAGAGAGAGAGAGTCCTGCAGGCCTAATTAATGCTCGGCATGCGTGATGTGAGAGCAGCTCAGCAGGTTTCATCCTGATATGGTGCTGCTCTTTTCTTCACATTCATTCTGTTACAGGTCAATAACGCACCTTATCTCTGCTGTGCATCTACTGAGATAAGAGGACACCAAACACCTCTGAATATTTGCTGAGACATGCGCTGTGTTGTATTGATTGATGACTTCACAGCTTCCATATCTAACATCATCATTATGTAGAGTTGAAACAGATTGTAAGAACTGTTGGTTTGATGTTTCATTAGAAACACTGATGTCGGTTGTTATTTTGATGTGTTTTACCGTACGGGTTTTTCTCTTCCTGCAGTTTAATCAGACTGGACATGGCAGTGTGTGCAGCCAGGCCATAATGCTGGTGACCGATGGGGCCACTGAAATGTATGATGATGTTTTTGAAAAGTACAACTGGCCAGAAAGAAAAGTAAGTACACCCCCGCCAAAACCACTGATCTCACTGTCTAATTCATCACACCTTTCTTTCTGAAATTATTGTCAACTCAAAACTTTGACAGATGTAATGTTTAATCCTTTCTGCCAGCTGGAGCTTGATGAATGGGGAAATTAATTTTTATCTTCATAACCTCTCATAACTCTATAATGCAATGTTAATATGATGTTATGTTGATATACAATAGATGGATTTTTTTTTTTTAACTGACAGGAATAAAGCACAGAAAATGAAATGCTTTCAAGGGCAAAGTGTGAAGTATGTACAAGATGCCCTGTCTCAAAGTCTCTCATCTTTGCTCCCCTCTCTCCACAATGCTTCCTGAACTCTTTAAATTTTGTTGGCCTCTCTTTGTAAGACCAAAATAAAATAGAAATGAAATGAACCGCTGTGCTACTCATAAAGCCATAAACACAACAGCTCAGGGGCTTTTGTTTAGTCCTATTGAACATACAGTATGTGTGATGGCAGTGTTTGGCAGTGCATGGGCCAGTATTTGGAGAGACAACCCCAACACACTCCACCCCCTCCTCATACACCCCGAGGGCTGCTATGTGGCAGCCATTCAGTGTTTTTTCTATATGCTTTATGCTTAGCAAAGCATCTGGAGCCAATGAGCCGAGCACGTTTGGCAAAGTGTCACACAGCGTTCTTTAAAAGGACAAAGAAACATGCCCTCATATACAACCCCAAACAAAGAAATTTAATTTAACCGCAGAGTGCAAAGCGGGGGGGGGGGGGGGGGGGGCTGCTGTTTAAAACGGACAAAAATAAAAAGCCAAAAGGTAGAGAGGGACGAAGAGCTGGAAAAAGCAGCTGCTCTACATTTCCTCATGAGAATGCAGAAACATGCAGCTACTTCTTGCAGATAGATTCAGGACAGGAAGATAAAGTACTGAGGAGACATCACTTTGCATGTTTTGTTTTTTTTCCCATCTTAGAATCTGACGACATTTATGTGTCCTCTGCAGGTGCGGATATTCCCATACCTGATTGGACGAGAGTCTGCGTTTGCTGATAACCTCAAATGGATGGCTTGTGCCAACAAAGGTTTGTGACATTTGATAAAGACTCATGAGGACAGCTCTGTGTCAGAGTGTCGGATATGATCTGACACTGTTTCTGTGGAGTAACTTGGTAGGTGAAAAATGTGTGGATATATGTGTGGTTTGGTGGTTTATGTGTGTGCTTGTGTGCGTTTTCATGCGTGTGTGCGCTGGCTTCAGATTCTTTCTGCCAGGAGGCAATGAAGTGGCACTTGAGGGGGTCAGGGGTCAATCTGCTCTAATCCTTCTTCCTGTCAGAGCGTCTCCCCCTCGGCTGCTCGCTGCTGATGGCTCCCACGTGTCAGCGCTCCGCATCAGTGCCCTCTGGAAGGGAAAGTCACTGCCAGGAAAACAGATCACACGGGGACTGCAGGGGGGACAAGCCCCAAACATCCTCCCCCACATAGACCCCCACTGTTGGATAACCTTCCATGTCCAATATGAAGCATTGTCAGACACAGCAGGAGCTGACAGACAGTCAAATGGTCCCTGTGTCGCTCAGTAATGTCAGGGACATCAGCATGCGGGGAAATAAATGCTGTACTTTTCAGCTAAATGTACTTAAGTGGAGTATTTCTGTCATGCTATTCATGACTGCTGCTGCACTGCATTTCAAAGTATCTGTCATTTAATTTTGATATGTAGTCTCTTTTTACTATGCAGATTAAGGATGAATAACATCTTGGACTCTACAACCTAAAGTTTTTGGCAGGTTAAATCATCATGGTGCAGAAACGTATGCAAGCCATGAATGATTGTAGGAACCGTTTGTAAGATATTGGGTGTGTTGTTTGCAGACATGTAATATTTTATTCATCGTTTTTTGTTGTACAATCACCATAACATAAGAATGCTTGTAATTCACTTTTTTTTAATCTAAAGGGGTAATAAGTCTTTCCATAGAATTCAACTTATTGCAGCTCCATCTTTCTACAGTAGCCCAGAACAGACAAAACAAATACTGGCTCTTGAGGGAACGATCTCATTTTTGTGGAGCCACCCAGCCTCTTCTAATTCCCCATGGTCAGACCCAAAGAATTTATCACAGCCCTCAGTGTCTCATACAAATGCGCTGGAGGTACCCTGCAGCATCTGCACAAGATACACTGAGCTTTTAACTCACTGTAATGTAAATACAGCTGCAGGGATGTAAGACGCTCGTAGAAAATGAACTTGCTGATGTAATAGACTGAAAGGGGAGGGGTTCAGGGGGGGGGGGGGGGTGCACAGGCTAAATTTCAAAGGAACTTCACCATAGAGTCGTGACTCTAAGACCTGTTTGAAACAAAAAAAAAGCGTTGTTTTAAACTTACCTGCCGATTTCCTATCTTGAACCATGTATTTTGTTATTTCTAACCAACCCCAAGTCTATTGGGCGTCAACCACATGTCAGACAGAAATAAAAGAAACACTCCCGGTGGCGCAGCGGCAGTGTGCGCGATCCCATGTATTGAGGCTCAGTCCTCGTGCGGGCGGCCTGGGTTCGTGTCCGGCCTGTGGCCCATTTCCCGCATGTCTCTCCCCACTCTCTCTCCCTGATTTCCGACTCTGTCCATTTTCCTCCCTGTATAATAAAGGCCAAAAATAAATCTTAAAAAAAAACCCCGAAACACTCCCATCTTTATCTTTGTGTCTAATGAAACGCTAAAGGGTTTTACCAATGGCAACCTGGGAACACATTATTTGAAGTTGAATATTTATACATGTCCATCTCCCCATCAGACAGGGAGGAACATACATTAAACGTGTATGCTGTGCCTCTTTGTAGTTTAAAATGTGTGTGTGTTCTATTTCAGGATATTTCAGTCAGATCTCCACGCTAGCAGACGTTCAGGAGAACGTGATGAGGTATCTTCACGTTATGAGCCGCCCAAAGGTCATCGACCATGAGCACGACACGGTGTGGACTGAAGCTTACGTGGACAGTGCTGTAAGTGTGTTTGCAGCAGTATCCGTGTGATTATTCCCAGTGAACATGTACAGACGAGTGAGACTGCGTGCCTGTAGTGAAGCAATGCAGCAACGTGCTTTCTTTAAAACCATTTAAAAAATCAGTCGGCATTTGTTTTGTTGATATTACGTAGTATTGGAGGCTTGCGTCATTTTATCCATCACTGTTGCAAACTTTCATTGTGTGCACATGTGTGTTTTCTGCCTCATCATCATTATTCTTGCTGCTGGAGACATTCCTCATTATGAGCTTCATTAATCCGCATGGATCCTCCTCCCGAGCTTCATCTGTGTCCACAGAGTCTGTACTCAACATGAGGACTTACACTCTGTTTCTCTGTCTCTTCCCACATTTCAGCTCTCCCAGGCTCATAAGGTAAATATCTTCACGTGATCTTTAACTGCTCTCGAGTAGAATCACATTTATTAAAGGCTGAAGTGAATTGATCTGTTGTGTTGGTATCAAAGAACTGTAAACTAATATTGGAAAGAAGGTAATGGATGGGTAATGAGGTGTCCACAAGGACTCAGCATATTTGAGTAATGTTGTTTCAAGAAGAAGTGACGTGAGAGGTTAAACAGCAGGTTTTTGTTTTTACTCGTATTTTTCTTTACGGGTTCCTTGGAAGACTAAAGTGGTGAAAAGCTATTCCCTCTGAGGTGCAGAGCGGTAGAGGAGCATTTATTATACTTCTCCTCAGTATGGAGACAATGAGCATACACACACACACACACACTGGAGGGATGTGAGATTGTCCTCTGGAGTGTGTGCTCTTGTATCTGAGCCTCAGACACACCATTCATCATTCTGTGGATCATTGCATTTTATCTCCTAAAGCCCATAATAAAACTGACATTGGAGAGGTACCCAAGGAAGAGAGGAGGAGAAAGGAGAGGGAGAGATGGAGATGGAGGAGGAGGAGGTGGTGGTTAGGCGTCCATGGCTAAACCTCTGTGTGTGTGTGTGTGTGTGTGTGTATGTGTGTGTGTGTGTGTGTGTGTGTGTGTGTGTGTGTGTGTGTGTGTGTAGACCTAAGCAGTCCACTTTCCTCTTCCATTGTGAGCTGTGATGAATTTAAGGACCCAACATTTTTCATGTTGTCAAGTCAGCTGGTACACGCAGACGCTTACAGCTCGTTTGCACACCCGAATGGACATCACACAGAGACATACACACACACACACACACACACACACACACACACACACACACACACACACACACACATACACACACACATACGTATATACTCAGCTGCGTTGACTGATGAAGTGAGGGAATAACAGACCTACTTTGGGAGCGCTCATGTGCTTAAATGTGTCAGCCGTCATCGTTCAGAGCTGACCTCCTCCCCCTTCTCTGAGCCCAGCCTGAAACGAAAGTTCACATTTAGCAATATATTTAAATCAATTAAACAACAGTGAGGGATAATAACACTCTTTGATGAAATGAGAATTCACAAATTCATAAAAGTATGCACCTATTGGAAAAGATGGGCCAATACTGATGTTTAAATTTAAACCGATTCTGATATCAAACCGATATCAAAGTGTGTTTCATGGCCTCTTTTGTTGAAAGATTCCCAGACATTATCTCATGCCTCACACAAAAAAACCTCTTCCTCGGATTTCTAGTTAGGTGTACTACGTAGGCAGCGTTAATTTATTTGGCACAACAAATAAACATGGGCTACTGACATCAGTTCATGCCGCATTATCTGCTGCTGTGTCGATGTCAGTCAGCAGGGTCGATACCAATGTTTCACTGATGCATCAGTGCACCCCAAATAAAAAGGAAACTTATGCAGCACCTCCCAAAACGAAGGGTTAGTGCTTAAAACAGAGTGTCAGGTGAATGTCGTGTTTTTAGACTTCATTATGTGTTTTCCCTTTTTAGCCACTTTTAGCTTAGCAACTGATCGACTGACTGAAGCTAATATTCCTCATTGAATGTTTTTCTGTCTGAGTAGAATGAATTGAAAGTCCTGTCAGACTCACTTACCTTTCTGACATTTGACCAATGTACAGGGGGAATACATTTATATTGATCACTGTTGGAAGGATTAGAGGTAAAAAGAGGTATCACATGTGTTATATAGTACAGAATGTTTGTGATGGGCTGATTTCAAAAAACGACATGCACATTAATGGTGCTCTTGCATTATTTGCTTTTGACTGAAGTTTACCTCAGAGATCATACACAAATGATTTTTAAAAAATCCCTCCAGTTGGATTATCGAATTAAACCAGCAGAATTTAACCGCTAGAAATTCTCTCTGTTGTTCCAGTTGAAGGACAAATCAGGCCCAAGTCTGATGACAACAGTCGCCATGCCTGTGTTCAGCACGAAGAATGAGACGGTGAGTGTGTCGGTAAATGAGTAGAAGAAGACTTAGATACTTGTTTGTTCAGATCTAAAAGTAAATTTAACTGATTCGCTGATTTAATAAACAACTGATTTTAACAATGATCATTACCACAAAATCCAGACCAAAAGAAAATTCCTCAAAGCTGCTATAGATGGGACTGTCTAAACTAAAGACATATTGGAATACTTAAAGGTTGTGTGGGTTTAGCACATGAGTATTTTTTCCAAAACTGACTGACTGAATACATGTGCAGTCTTTTTTGTCTAAAGTTGTTTATTTGTTTTTGAATCCTCTCATGCAGAAGAACCAGGGTATTCTGTTGGGGGTAGTAGGAACAGACATCCCTCTGCAGGAACTGATGAAGCTCATTCCCAAACATATGGTACAGTCAGCTGTTCTCCTACTTTAACTTTGAATAAATTAAGTTAAAATCTGTTGTTTTTTAACACGTCTCTCGTATGTTTTTCCATGTTGCTCCTCCAGCTAGGAATCCATGGTTATGCATTCGCGATCACAAACAATGGCTACATTTTGACGCACCCTGACCTCAGACCTTTGGTAACTTTGCCTCTTAACACATCTTTTACAGCAGAACAATATTGCAATTCATTCCCAGACTTTACCCTGATTATTCCTCTTTTTGTTCTTTTCCATGTAACTGAATGCATAATAAAATGACGTGAAGTGAAAGCCTCTGTTAACAAAGGCACACAGAGACAAAGTGTGTAAACTGGTTAGGAGGCTGAATGGGCTCGAATAGTCTGTAATCCCCACCTTCTCCTTTGATGTATGCATGCAGGGATAAAGGCCACTCATAGGGCTGGCCGGCCTGAGGTTTCCCAGAGGTAACTTAACACTCGCTGGCAGAGTGCACAGCCGCTGCACTGGGAACACTGGTTTCTCAGGAGCTCTGGCTGTGCTAGTGGATCTGTGTGTGCCAGTGTTAGTGCTATTCCTCTCTGTGCAACCGTGTGTGCGTGTATGTGTATGTGTGTGTGAATGTGTAGGTCTGTGTTGGTATTTCTGTGTTGAGTGTCTCTTTGTGGCTCAAACTGTGCTGTGGTTGTAGTCAGTGATTGTCATTTTCTTGTGGACTAGACGACGTACAGAACCAGAGTTTGACATGTATAGTTTAATGCACTGATGTAGACTTGTTTGAGCGTGGATTTCCTATCAATCATGTAAATTATTTTTAATTTACCTGACAGTGTTAATTTCATGGATGATTTAGTGAATAATTACACAGCAAAACCTGCAAAAAAGCTGATAAATCAGAGCATACAGCAAGTCTTTACTTTCTGGTTAAAACACAGAAGATGGAACAAAGGGAAGATTTTTTTTTTTTGTATTGAAAAATAATGTGTCACATATAAATTAAGTAGTTGGGTCAGGCTAGACTAGTAGATATCATTCACGCTTTTTTTAATGACTAGTGAACAACACAGGATCAATTAATCATGTATGTTGTGTTCTTCTATGCAGTATCAGGAGGGTCAGAAGAGGAGAAAGCCAAACTACAGCAGCGTGGATTTGTCTGAGGTGGAGTGGGAAGATAAAGATGATAGTGTAAGTCTGAAACCCCTGAAACCAATTTAATTGCACAAAAAGAAAAGTCTTAAAAGAATCTAAATTTTATTCGAGCGTGTTAAGCAAACACTTCACGATGTAGGAACATGTGTGAATAAACAACCAAGGAAACGTTCAGGGGCAAGCTGTACTGAAATGTTCTTGTAAATACGATGTGGTGCAATGCGATGCGAGAGGATACCATCAAATCATTTTTCTTTTTTACATTGTTAAAAAATGTCACATTCACTGGAGGCCCTAATTATTTATCTAGTATTTTAAAGTAAAATGATCATTTGATAACCCAGTATCTACAACCCAGGTTGTAGATACTAGATTAATAACTTCTTATTGCACATCTTTGTGTGCTTTCTCTTCCAGCTCCGTAACGCCATGGTGAACAGGAGGACGGGGACTTTCTCCATGGAGGTGAAGAAGACTGTGGATCGAGGGGTGAGGCTGCAGAAAAACCTGTTTAGTGTCTTTCTATCAGTTAAAGTTTTTCTCCAAGTCGTCTTGAGACGACTCGATTAGCTGCGATGTTACGATGGTATAAGTGTGATTCTTTTTCTGCTCTCTATAGAGGCGTGTCCTGAAGATGCACAATGACTATTACTACACAGACATTAAAGGAACTCCATTCAGGTGGAGGAAAAGTTTGATCACAGTCTTAAAAAAAGGGTCTCTCTAGAGCAACACTTGACTGACAGGTTGATTTTCTCCTCCAGTGTGGGGGTTGCTCTCTCTCGAGGTCATGGAAAATACTTCTTCAGAGGAAACGTGTCAGTTGAAGCTGGTAAGTCACTTCAGCCCTGTCATTTACTCCATTAACAGAAGTTTGAACACAGTGAGAAGCATGTAACTCTGACCTGCTTGTTTAGGAGGTCTCATTGTATCAGTCCTTCCGGGCTGGCACTGCTGAAGCGTTACTGACTTGTGTTTTTCAGGGCTCCGTGATCTGGAACAGCCAGATGTCGCCCTGGCAGATGAATGGTAACGCTGGGGTTGTGGGAGCGGGCATTCATGCGATATGTAGGTTATCCCTCTTTGTTCATGGGGGATGTTTGAGGCCTGTGATGTAACAGCGTGACTCTGTTTGGACCACAGGACCTACTGCAACACAGAGGAGCAGCATGAGCACCGACACCTGACCCAGATTCAGGCCATCAAGCTCTTCATGACGGGCAAAAGACCTCACCTTAAGTGTAGGACACATCTGTGACCCATCTCAGTATATCGCACTACATGGACCCATGTTTCGCTTATAACAGTCATAGACTGTACAAAAGCATGGGTCTGATCAGGTCTTTAAACTGGTCTGCATCATCCTGCAGGTGACAGGGAGCTGATCCAGGAGGTGTTGTTTGATGCCGTGGTGACTGCTCCACTGGAGGCCTACTGGACCGGACTGGCCCTCAACAAGTCAGAGTAAGAACTTTTTAATGTCACTGGAAATCAACAGTATGGTTAAATGTCTTTGTTTGAGGGGGTTTTCATACATTCTCATTGGAAATGTGTTGGTTAACAACAATAATCAATGAAATGTTCGTATGATACTTTCTGTATATGTTATCCAAAGCATTTTTAATAATGTGTTAAATCAAATCAATAGAACAACAGTCTTTAAGCATTAATAGTTCAACCTGCTTTTTGAAGGACGCATTTAAAATGGAAAGAGACTAAATCTACAACTCTTTACCATTTTTGCTACGTTTATTTTTTTTACGTTGTCTTTAACCATGCTCATGCATGTTTAAAGGCTGTGTTTGTTATTTTGACTGTTGCTTATCAAAGCAATGTCAATGTAAGAGATGGACATTGTGACATGGACTACATCCTTCCTATCCTAGTTGAGCTGATGCTAAAATGAGTCATTGTCAGTCTAAACTAACGAAGTGTGCATGTTCCACAGTGAGTCTCTTATGGTGTGAAATCTCCTCTTTGTGCTCACACAGACACAGTTTCCTCTCAGTGCAGCAGTGCAGGAAGGGTAACAGGAGGAGGGCGTCTTGTACTTAAAAAGACTATATTTGTCAAACTGCTGAAGCTTCACATTAGCTTCAGCTGAACTTTAGAGTCCACTGAGGCACAAAATGAGGCCTGTGGAGTTCGTCCCTGATCACTTACAATAGAGTCTTTCTAGTCCTACGATTTGAAGTCCTTAGAAATGCATGAAAACTACTGCACACTGTCTAATGAAAATGAATATTTAAAAACTCTGAGTTTGTTACTAATATGCTGGTGAAACGTTTGTGTATGAGAAATGTTTTCATCTTAACCCTGAAATACTTCTTTAATCTCTATGTGTTGAATTAGGCTTAGAAATTCATAAACCTAAAAATTACAACGTGATTATGTAAACAAACCATTAAACCTCCCATTAAAATCAATCTAAAAAAATATTATTTATTGTTTGTTTTTTAAGTTATTTTTGGGGCCATTTTCCTTTTATTGGGCAGGATGGCTAAAGAGAGACAGGAAATGTTAGGAAGAGACAGTGAGATTATGCAACCGTGTTTTCGAACCAGCCAGAAAGGTTTTGGCAAAATGGATTCAAACAGGATTAACAGATGTGTTATTTGGATTTTACAAACAGGAACTCCGACAAAGGAGTGGAGATCACCTTCCTGGGGACGCGCACCGGCCTGTCGAGAACAAACCTATTTGTGCCAGCAGATCAGCTCTCCAATCAGTGAGTAATTCAGCTCAACATTTCTCTAATCATTACTTACAGCACGAGGTGAGGCTGCACTCTCGCTCAATGAATCCAATCCTACTCTGCTCATCCCCTGCTCCACTCTGTGTGTGTGTGTGTGTGTGTTTCCTCAGAGATTTCCTGACAGCTGAGGACAAGGAGGGTGTGTTTAACGCTGATCACTTCCCTCTGTGGTACAAGAGAGCGGCGGAACAGGTCCCCGGCACGTTTGTCTACTCCATCCCCTTCAGCACAGGTACACAGGACAAAATCAAAGAGAAATAAAAGCCCTGTGAGTCTGCACGAATCTGCACTAGACTATTGATGCTGAATTAAATGCACGTCACGTTATATGAGACACTTTAAAAGTACTTTCAATTACCAGGTGCGGCAGTATTTAAAGTACTTTTATGAAGTCGCTCTGGTTGCCATTGTCATTTAGTATTTTAACATCTGAATCATTCTCAGTACAACCGTCTCTCTGTTATGGATTGTGGTTTTTACTGGTTTGCACTGATAGGATTTGCAGCACAGCTCACTTCCTTCATAGGTTTTGTCCTGTAAATGTGGCTCACATTCTGTCTACTGGCATGAATTCAACTTCATTCTGCAAGACATTTACCACCTTTATCTGTTAATGAAGACTTCGTTCGCTCAGGCTTTACAATCTTAACCAGAAATGTTCCATCACAGCACCCATATCAGCATTATTAGAGCCATCAGACTGTAAGAAAAAAAAAACTCTCACAGGACTCCATTACTGTAAAGAGTTTGATTTCGGCTCCCTGAGGTTGATGAGTAAAGAGCGCCATCTAGTGAGCACATCGTGAACCCAGACCAGCTGACGTGTAGTTTAAATGCTTTTTCTCTCTAGCTTTAGAAAACAAGAGTGTCGTTCTGGCCAGCACAGCAATTCAGCTCCTTGATGACAGGAAGTCTCCAATTGTTGCAGGTAACAAACACTGTTCTTTCCCTTAATTTGATTTGAAAGCTTGTTTTTGATTTTGACTGGAGGACTGGAGGCAAATTCCTTATTGTCGTACACAAGCTCAATCAAGCTGAACCTGACTCTCTGTGGTTTCAGCTGTGGGGATCCAGATGAAGCTTGAATTCTTTCAGAGAAAGTTCTGGACTGCCTGCAGACAGGTAAACACTAAAACAATGGTGCAACTTGAGCCTCCAGATAAGCCCTTGGAACTGAACTACACATTTGTTTTTGGGTTTTTTTGCTTAGTGTACAGCTTTGGACGGAAAATGCAGCATCAGCTGTGATAACGAGGTAAGAAGGGAAATGAAGTGCTGACTTTTGATTTCCATCTTTTAATGTACATATAATGTCAACCTGATCTTTATTTTCTCCCCTCTGACAGGACATAAACTGTTATCTTATTGACAACAACGGCTTCATTCTGGTCACAGAGGATCAGTCACAGGTTAGGTCTTATTTTTATTCTTGCAACTTGGATCACTTCACAGAGATTTAATTATGTTTAAAAAGCGTAGGTGGTCACTTACTGTTTGTATCAGCTCACCAAAATAACTATAAATCTGTCAGTGTATGGACGAGGCTGACAGAAAATGACAGCTGACAAAAACGAGCTGTGCAAAGTTTCATAGATAATTATAAAAGAATAAACTGTTAGGATTTTAGTAAGTGTCTGTCTGATCCTGTACATGAGCTGCAGCTTGTATCTTTCTGTGCTGGAAGGCATTATGTTTTATTAAAAACTATAAATCCTCTTTCTCACTTGGATGTCCACATTATTTTGACTACACACTGCTTGTTTTTAATTGTGTGCCTGTGCACCCTGACGTAACTTGTCTCTCAGACAGGGCTCTTCTTTGGAGAGGTGGAGGGTGCCGTGATGAACAAACTGCTCCAGATGGGCTCCTTCAAGAGGTCACAAATATAATAAAATATTTCTGCATAAACACATTAATCCTGACCTCAAAAGTAGGTTGTCATGCTTTTCATATGCTGTGTTTATTAAAACCTCTGCCTCTCTGTTTGTGCTGCAGGATCACGCTGTACGATTATCAGGCCCTGTGCAGAGAGTACGCAGGGAGCAGCGACAGTGCACGCACTTTATCAGACGTGAGTGTGCAGAAAGATCAGATTTAAAGTCACAGACATAAGCAGCAATCATCTCCATTCATCTGCTCTTTACTGTGTGGGCATATATGCATGACCAGAGCAAAAAAGATCAGCACACACCGTCTAAGTTTGAGGTTAACACTGGGTAAGGAAACGTCAGTGACATGTGGAGCAGTTTCATGATTCATCTTGCAGACGTGATCTCCTTCCTACTCACAGATTCTGACATCGTAAACTTGTCTCTCTTTTACTTTCAGCCCTTTTCTGCTGTGAAGTGGCTCCTGACCAAACTTGTCATGTAAGAGCAAAACAAAAATGTGGTAACTCTTTATCCGAAAGCTTTATAATTATAACTACTGACAATTTTGTATATAACATAAGAAAAAGGTCACTGTGGTATGATTCAAAATAGAGGGGGGAAAGGGATGTTTATCACTCTTTGAAAACCTCAGTTAAACTTTAGTTCAATCAGTCAAGTAACTGTCAACAAGTTTCAGGATAGATTAGTTGACTTAGTAGTTTTGTTCTGGTGCTTCGCAATAGCAATTCATGTTTATGAGCTACTTATGACTTCTTATATTGACACATAACTAGTTACTACAGATTTTCCTTGGGTGGATCCATCATATTTTGTTCTGCTTTAAGTTGCTGTAAACATTTGTTTAAATTGACGTTTGTTTTTTGCTTTAAAGATTCCTGCTGGAGTTTAATCTGTACAGCTGGTGGAATGTCGATCTCTCAGTGAAAGGTAACTGTAGCTGACGGTCATTTACTGTCTGAATGGGCGAAAGAGAGGTATGGATGTCTGGCAGAGTATGACAGTGATGATGGAAACTTACTCTGTTGACCCGTGGTGATATTAATGTCTGCAGTCCAGTTTAACTCTACTAGCTTTGTCCGCCTTCAGCTCAGAGACCTCGGGGTAAAACCATGACGGTGCCATGTGATACAGTATACCCTGCGTTTGTCTCTGAACGCACCATCAAAGAAACGACAGGCAACATTGACTGTGACGGCTGTATCAGGTACGACTGTAGAACAGAGACTCATGACCCGACTGACCTCTTTCCTAACAATACTTATTGAACATGAAGGCAATCTAATACTTTGATATTATAATTCTATTATTTGTCTCTGCAGATCTTTTGTCATACAGCAGATCCCGAGCAGTAACCTCTTCATGGTTGTTGTGGATAATAAGTGTGACTGTAGCAGTGCTCCTCTGGTAACCATGGACCCCATCGAGATCATGTATATCCTTTCTAAAAGAAACACAGGTGTTTGGTGTGATTGAAAAGTTTCTTAAAAGCCTTTAATCCTCGCATGATTAGTGAGACAATTATTCTGAGGTCTTTACTTTTAGGTTTATTCCATTTTCTTTCTGATATCTTTTCCTATTGTTAAATGCCTAAATAGTTTCATTGTAAATCAGGTTACATTAATTGTGATGTGTGTGAAGCTATGAACTGTCCTCGTGATTTATTCCTTGACTCCTTTGAACACAACGAATCTCTGAAGTGTGACAGACTGAAGTTTCAGAAGGACAGAAAAAAACCTGAATCATGTCATCCTTTCCACCCTGAGGTAAATGTGTGTGTGTGTGTGTGTGTGTTTGTGTGTGTGTGTGTGTGTGTGTGTGTGTGTGTTTGTATTCACTGCAGTGAAGGTTTACTTGTATGTGTTTTAAGTAAACACAAGATATCCAGTCATCCATAATGGTCGTCATTTTCCATAATTATTGTACAGATACTGTAAATCTCTATTACATTGGCCAGAACTAAGAACACACAAGCTTTCAGATCGATCACAGTTTTCTGCAGTCAGTGTTGTGTGTATTGATTTTTAATAACTGATCTCTTTCCCCTTTTAATCAAACGACAGCCTTCCTGTTGTCATGAAATCTCACACCCTGTGTTTGTGCAGGAAAATGCCATGGAGTGTGGTTCGGCAACACGCCTCTCCAGTTGTCTCACAGCGACTCTGCTACCCTTGATGGCAGCGACCATCAGCAGGTGACCATAACCAGCAGGACTGGACTTCAGTATGGACTAACTCAACGAGAAGATGCTGACAAAAACATAGAGAACATTGCCAAACAGATGTGAACGTACTCATACCTCTGCAAAGGCAGCGCTCTACTAAATACAAGCCTTTATCAGTAGCACTGAGACTCTCATCCATTAATGCCAAACACTTAAATAATGTGGTGCAGATCAAGTAAAAGAGAATAACAGGATAGCCTGGTGTCTGCTGAGAGCATGGCTGACAGTCCACCATCTTTTCTATGATGTGTGCTGAAATTAAATAGGAGAAAGAATGACTGTCAACAGCTTGCAGTAAGAGTGCAGGCATTTCTTGTCAATGCATTAAACATCCTTCGTTTATTTCCCTGGAAAATGGGATGGTTAATGTGAAAGTCTGCAGGATGTAAAATGCACTTTGATCATATATGAAAGAATCCAGAGACATCTATGTTTTGGCAATAAATTGCTAAAGTAAAAATGAACATTGCTTTCATAGTTTTCTGTATTTGTATAGTTTGAAGTTTATTTTGAAAGTCCAGTCTTTTAATGTCAATAACAATATAGATCATTTCAAATACCTGTGAGATAACAGAAAAGTTGAACTTGCTTTACTCTGCCATTTCCTCTTTCTCATTTGAAAGCAGGACATTTCAGACAAACTAAAGATGCATGAAGAAGAAGATCAAAGAATGTTACCCTGTTCACCATGTGTTTGAGAACGCTTATAAATCAATAAAAAGAAATATTTTCCTTCATTTACTCCTTGTGTTATATTGTATGTGTGTGGACAAATAGAGACAGAGAGGTGTTGACGCGAGCTAGTCACATAGAATATGGTGTTGTTGGTAACCTACGACAGTCTATATACAGTGGCAGTAAATTGTCGATGAATGCAGTTGTATTTAAAAAAACAAGTCTCAGACAAATGTACCCTGTTTCAAAAATATTAAGGACATTGAATAGAAAACATCTTGAGAGCAGTTTATCGAGATGCATTTTTTTAAACAATGCTCACAACAATTTGAAAAAAATCAGCTTAGTTTTATAGTTTGACTAAACGAAGAAAAAACTAATGTTAAGAGTTCAACAACATACTGTACATCAGAATGGTGAACTTTGAACACAAGGCGAAAAAGTCTAAGCCGTTAAAGCTGTCAGCTGACCCTGTCTTTGTACAGGAGAAGTGTGTACTTCAGTGACTCTGCACAGTGCTGTACAACATGTCCTTCTGGGCCGTCACAGCTGCCTCATCACAGATTGCTGAGTACTGGAGGATGGAGGGGAAATAAATCCAATTGTATTATCCATAAATATACATGGACAATGTTTTGAACAGCATCTCTCCTGTCAGACTTACATAATGACTTTCAGACTCCCGTCGTTTCTGCTCCTCAGAACCTGTTTAAACCAAAAAAACACGGTTTGGTAAAGTTTAATAAATTCAATTATTTAAGTCTGATAATAAAAAGGTTATTCATTTAATGCATGCATGCAGTCTAACCCACTGCATAATAAAATGTGATGATCAGATACCCTCGAGCCTATTATGACATCCTTTCTAAAACCACATGTATTTCTCGTGTGAAACAAGAGTGTTATGATCGAAGAAATTAAATTATATTTGTCTCAGTGCAGAAGTGGTTGACCACACACATGCTTACTTTCAGTTTGAGCTTCAGCGCTTGCTTGTTCAAGACAAGCTGGTAATGACACCAAACATCTCTGTATGTGATATGTATGTGATTTAATATTTAGTAAATATAGGGACCAGAATGCATCAAGTGAAAGGATCATTTAAAGCCTGTGGTAGTTTGCAATGCCTTTAAAATGTAGATACACAAGAAACAGTGACAAACAACAGTAAAAAGTTGCAAGATTAAAATAATTACTGTATAACATAAAGCATTATACTATAAAAAAAAAAGTCAAACATGAGTTCCTCGATCATGCATTACTACAAGACTGAGTCAAAAATGATCCCAGTCAGGATCCAGTTTGAGCTCTACAGGGAAGGCAGACCACATCACATTTGTAGCAGGAAAAGAAAAAGCTGGTGTACTGAGCTTTACACTCTCAATAAGAGGCTCTGTGTGTTACAGAAACAGAACTGTAAGTGGGAGCACAAAGTCACAGAGCAAAAGAGGAGTTTGGTGATTTAAACATTTTTGGATGAGTTTAGGTTGGAAAATTTGATAAAAATTCAAAATTTAAGATATTTTATTTTTTGGAACATGCCAATGATGTGACCTTATCGACTTCCCCTCTAAGACTTGAAGTGCTCTGTAGTAATATCAACATCAGACACCTTGATTGTGTAGGTGCTGCTTGTGACCAGGATGTTTTACAATAAATGAAATGGAAATAAATAGTGAGATTAAATTTGAAGACACAGTGACTGTGTACATGCAGCTTCCGCAGCTTACAAAGATCATTATTAACATATGAGTTTCATTAGAGAAGTAAACAACATTGTCACCTGCTCTTCTTCTGTTGCAGAGAGCTGCAGAGACCAGAAACATGACGCTCACAGTTACTCCACAACCTGCTGCAATGGCTACAAACTTCCATATCCACATTCCTGCATCGAAACAACACAACCTATAAATAAGTGCCAGTTTCACTTCTCACATTCTTAACAAAATACATGTTCTGTGCATTACTGCATTCTAATTCAGCTGAGAAGAATATTTGATAAGTAAATTAAAGCACTGAGTCACGTTCTCACCTGAAGCTGTTTTCAGAGGGATTTCAGAGGAAGTGTTTTCTTCAGTGTCAGGATTACTGACGCTTGATCCTAATAAATACACATCCATTAAGTTTATGCAATTTTCATCTAATGCATGCAAGCTTTATGATAAAGTGACAGGAATCTGAGTCTATAGAACTTGTTTTATCAACAGGTCCTGCATATAATTATGGAATATCTGTTTCTTGAAAGCACACAAAATGAATATTTGCAAAGTTTGTACTACAGTTGGAAAGCTAACTTTACATCTATAAGAGCTGCTGCATATTCATCACATCCTTTTGGAGTACCAGTAAGCAGCCATGAGTGCAGTAAATGTGACCTCCAGGTTTTCTCATTTTAAGCTGCCTTCATATCAACACAACAATCAGCATGAACTGTTGTATGACCAATAAACTTACCTGATGAAGGTTTCACAGACGTCGGGAAGGTGGAGACAAAACTACCAATGTTACTCTTTGTGCTAACATTCAGACCTGGTGAATAAAGAACTGTACCTTTAGAACAACTTGTCATGTTAGGTTAAAACAAATAACATTTCTGATTATTGAAGGCACGGAAAATTGTATCTCTGCATTTATTACCTGATGTTTGTTTCATTGTAGTAATGGTAGTGGAAGCAGGCCTGTCCATATTCTGACCTGATGGATAAAAAGGTTTTAAAATCTCTAAAGAATTACATTTATGATAGTGAGTGATTTATGAGAATGTTCTGCACATCTACTTATGTCATTAATAGATTTTGGGGGGAGGGCAGACAAATGTTGGGAGAAGAGAGTTCAAACATTAATAAAGAATAAAACTTGTATTTTTTTATTCAATATTATGATATACTTTATGAAACAGGACCTATGGATAGTCATGCTACACACTGCTAAGCAGGGAGCGCATCAGAGCGGTTGGGGGTTCGGTGCCTTGCTAAAGGGCACCCCGGCCCGGACGTGCTCACACAGTGATCTGGCACCTCTCCAGCTACCAGACCAATGTCTCTCTGTCTAAGAAACTGCAGCCCCATTTCCTACCTGTGTTCAGAGTGAATGCATTCATAGTTGGGCTCTTGCTTGACTCTATTTTTGGAATATCTACAACAGAAGAAAACCAGCCAAATTCATGTGAGGGACATTAATGCAATCATTTCGGCAGCACAATTCATGATTTCTAGTTATATGTAGAAATATGTGACCTCTAAATAATCTATTTTTGTATAATCTGATGTGATTATGTTATAGTTTCCACATACAGTATATGTTTCGGTTTATAATCCTTAAAAGAACAACCTTTTTCTTGTTCTGATTATGTATTAATTCAGCATCAACAAACAGCCACTCACTATGGTGATGGAGGATGTTGAAGCCATTTATCTATTTGCTCCCATTTGTTATCATTTCAATGCACTTGTCATGGTTGTTATTATGAGTGGGCATGGCTACCTGGCATCGGGGGTAAGCGATGTCATGAGAAGGTGTGGCCGGGGCCTTTAATTGGGAACAGGTGTAAGATTCGGGGGAAAAGAGTGGAAGGGCAAACAAATTTTCAACCACACCACACCACACCATACCACACAAAGAAACGCTGTACTTAAAAGAATAAACGAATGAGAAGGATGAAATCAGGGTGTGCGTTGTCTAACTGACCACTCTTAACAGAGGATGTTGCACTGTGTGGAGATGGAGAATAATCATCACCAAGCTTTGAAACGTAGAAACATGTGAGTTTAACCTCAGCTGGTGAACCTTGATATGCCATCTTCAGCAGCTCAGTTCCTGTCAGAGTCTGCTGACAAGAGAGCGTTACGTCTCCACTCGAAGTGTAGAAAAAACACTTAGACATGGAAAAAGATGGTGGAACCTGACAGTTCACTGTGACCAAGTCTGTCTCATTGACCACAGGTGGCTTCATTGTCAATTTAGGTGGAACAGAAGCTGAAATTAAGCAAACGTTCGATTAAACAACACATTTGTTACGCTCAATGTATTTTGTTAATTGAACGGGATGACATGACAAAAAAGCATTTCCTATTTTAATTAATTTCACATTTTTCATTTTGCTGCTGCAGAAAGTTATGAAAATAATCAATAATAAGCAATATCAGTTATCGCTCACTTCGAATGATGATGGAGGACGTGGCACTCTCAGGAGATTGTACTCCATCCAGGTAAAAACATGTGACTTTAACAGCAGCAGGTGAACTCTGATGTGACATCCTCAGCAGCTCAGATCCTGTCAGATTGTGCTGACATGGGAATCTTTTGGCAGGTGGTCTTTTCATAGGTAGAAATAACAATCCGACACAGAAACAGATGATGGAGGCTGACAGTTCATTGTGACTGAGTCTGTTTCTGTGATCACTGCTCGTTCCACTGACAGAGTAGGTGGAAGAATAGCGGAAAAGTTCAGTTGAATAAATTGTTATTTCATATTTTATTAAATAGAAAAGGCACTTAACTGCCATATGTGTATAGAATAAATTACACGAGAGCTATTCAACTCAAGAACTGACCTTGTGCTTTTAACTGAGGAAATGAACCTTTTAAAGAAAAGTGCAAACAAAGAAACAGATTAACTGGTGATGAGCACAATAGGCTAATGCATTTCTCTAAACGTGGTGAAACCAATACATGTGAATCTATAGCATTATAATTCATCAGTGTTTAATCACGTTATTGTTTACATACACATTCAATGAAAGAACAGAAACGAGGTTAACAAACTTACACATGAAGATGACTAGCAGCAGGTGTCCAGCCATGATGAAGAGTATTTAAACATCTGTTAAAGACTACACTTGTGTGTCTGACTACATGGACTTCAAATTACAAAAGTGACGTTTGCAGAAGTTGATTTCCACAAAACCACAGCAAGCAGAGTCGATTCTCACAAACAGACAGGCCACAAACACATAGATTTTTTTTTAATGGTCGGTGGTCTGGTGATGTCTATTCAAAATAAAACCACTGCAGTGTTGGCTGACTTTTTCAGAGAAAGAAAAGATGGTTTACGTGTCAGTGTTTTCTCTTTGCCTGACTTTTTACTTTCTGAAAAACAAACAGACGAAGATAAATTAACATCAAACTCATTCATTTTTCTTTTTGAAGAAAGCCGAGTGAAGCTTCAATTAAACTGCTCATAAATAACCTACATTTACTCTAAAACAGGAAATATGTTACATAGACATGTACTCAAAGACGTTTTGAATTTGCGTGCATAAAGATGAATATAAATACAAAAAAACATTTTTAAAAACGTTTAAAAATAGGCACCATGCAAAATAAAGAGATGCAAGAAACATTATAAATGTTTTGTACAAATATTGTACACCCTGCTGGATTTCTAATATTTATTGAACAGGATATATTTAGTAGCTTACAGTGTGCAGCAGTATAGAGAGCATCCTATTCATTTTGAACACGAATATCAAAAAAATGATTATCATAAAGTCCCTTGACATCTGTAGTAGCCTACCATTTTACACAGTTGATTGTAGTCTATGTCAAAATAATATAAACATGCATCATATATTATTGTCTCAATGTTAAAAAACAAACAAACTTGAGCTTGGACGAAAAGGCTAAACAACCCTCCACAGACAACAAACTCAAAAATGACCACAGACTCCTCATGTTGCGTCACTGACAGCGTCAGTTGATTAATCCTAAATGAGTTGCACCTGGCGTGATGCAATTCACCTGCCTGATTTGACCGGAAGCGACCTCATGAAGACTAAGAAGTGTAACGTGGAGCTGTAGCGCCCTATTTTTTAGACTTTACATAACCTGCTTTGAGAAAGGGCTCGTTTTGATACATTCTCAGTGATGACTCCTAAAAAGACAGTGACAGACTCTGCAGATGCTCCTGCGTCTTCAAGCGATCATCCAGTGGAGAAAGTCGAGAAAAAATCAGGTTTGACTCAATACATGATGTCACAAAACGTGGTCATTAAAAACAAAACCATGTTCTTCTCTACCCGTTTGAAATAGTCAGTCAGTCAGTCAGTCAGTCAGTCAGTCAGTCAGTCAGTCAGTCAGTCAGTCAGTCAGTCAGTCAGTCAGACAGACAGACAGACAGACAGACAGACAGACAGACAGACAGACAGACAGACAGACAGACAGACAGACAGACAGACAGACAGACAGACAGAGAAAAAAATAGAAAGAAAAGAAAGAGAGTAAAAGTCAGTCAGTCAAAAAAAGAGAAAAAGTCAGTCAGTCAGTCACAAAGAGAAAAAAAGAAAGAGTCAGTAAGTAAGTGAAAGTCAGTCAAAAAAAAAAAAAAAAGTCAGTCAAAAAGAGAAAAAAAGAAAGAGTCAGTAAGTAAGTGAAAGTCAGTCAGTCAAAAAAGAGAGAAAAAAGTCAGTCAGTCACAAAGACAAAAAAAGAAAGAGTCAGTAAGTAAGTGAAAGTCAGTCAAAAAAAAAAAAAAAAGTCAGTCAAAAAAAGAGAGATAAATTGTCAGTCAAAAAAAAGAGATAAATAGTCAGTCAAAAAAAAGAGAGAAAAAGTCAGTCAAAAAAAAAAAGAGAAAAAGTCAGTCAAAAAAAAGAGAGAAAAAGACAGAAAAAAACGAAAGAGTCAGTAAGTAAGTGAAAGTCAGTCAGTCAAAAAAGAGACAAAAAAGTCAGTCAGTCAAAAAGAGAAAAAAAGAAAGAGTCAGTAAGTAAGTGAAAGTCAGTCAAAAAAAAGAGAAAAAAGTCAGTCAAAAAAAAGAGAGAAAAAGTCAGTCAGTCAGTCAGTCAGTCAGTCAGGACAGACAAGACAGACAGACAGACAGACAGACAGACAGACAGACAGACAGACAGACAGACAGACAGACAGACAGACAAAGAAAAAAATAGAAAGAAAAGAAAGAGAGTAAAAGTCAGTCAGTAAAAAAAAGAAAAAAAGTCAGTCAGTCAGTCAAAAAGAGAAAAAAAGAAAGAGTCAGTAAGTAAGTGAAAGTCAGTCAGTCAAAAAAGAGAGAAAAAAGTCAGTCAGTCACAAAGAGAAAAAAAGAAAGAGTCAGTAAGTAAGTGAAAGTCAGTCAAAAAAAAAAAAAAAAGTCAGTCAAAAAAAAAGAGATAAATTGTCAGTCAAAAAAAAGAGAGAAAAAGTCAGTCAAAAAAAGAGGGAAAAAGTCAGTCAAAAACAAGAGGGAAAAAGTCAGTCAAAAAAAAAGAGACAAAAAAGTCAGTCAGTCAAAAAGAGAAAAAAAGAAAGAGTCAGTAAGTAAGTGAAAGTCAGTCAAAAAAAAGAGAAAAAAGTCAGTCAAAAAAAGAGAAAAAGTCAGTCAAAAAAAAGAGAGAAAAAGTCAGTCAAAAAAAAAGAGAAAAAAGTCAGTCAAAAAAAAAGAGAAAAAAGTCAGTAAAAAAAAAGAGAAAAAGTCAGTCAAAAAAAAGAGAGAAAAAGTCAGTCAAAAAAAATAGAGAAAAAGTCAGTCAAAAAAAAGAGGGAAAAAGTCAGTCAAAAAAAAGAGGGAAAAAGTCAGTCAAAAAAAAGAGGGAAAAAGTCAGTCAAAAAAAAAGAGAGAAAAAGTCAGTCAGTCAGTCAGTCAGTCAGTCAGTCAGACAGTCAGACAGACAGACAGACAGACAGACAGACAGACAGACAAAGAAAAAAATAGAAAGAAAAGAAAGAGTAAAAGTCAGTCAGTAAAAAAAAGAGAAAAAGTCAGTCAGTCAGTCAAAAAGAGAAAAAAAGACAGAAAAAAACGAAAGAGTCAGTAAGTAAGTGAAAGTCAGTCAGTCAAAAAAGAGAGAAAAAAGTCAGTCAGTCACAAAGAGAAAAAAAGAAAGAGTCAGTAAGTAAGTGAAAGTCAGTCAAAAAAAAGAGAGAAAAAGTCAGTCAAAAAAAAAAAGAGAAAAAGTCAGTCAAAAAAAAGAGAGAAAAAGTCAGTCAAAAAAAAGAGAGAAAAAGTCAGTCAAAAAAAAGAGGGAAAAAGTCAGTCAAAAAAAAGAGGGAAAAAGTCAGTCAAAAAGAGAGGGAAAAAGTCAGTCAAAAAAAAGAGAGAAAAAGTCAGTCAGTCAGTCAGTCAGTCAGTCAGTCAGTCAGTCAGTCAGTCAGTCAGTCAGTCAGTCAGTCAGTCAGTCAGTCAGTCAGTCAGTCAGTCAGTCAGTCAGTCAGACAGACAGACAGACAGACAGACAGACAGACAGACAGACAGACAGACAGACAGACAGACAGACAGACAGACAGACAGACAGACAGACAGACAGACAGACAGAGAAAAAAATAGAAAGAAAAGAAAGAGAGTAAAAGTCAGTCAGTCAAAAAAAGAGAAAAAGTCAGTCAGTCAGTCAAAAAGAGAAAAAAAGAAAGAGTCAGTAAGTAAGTGAAAGTCAGTCAGTCAAAAAAGAGAGAAAAAAGTCAGTCAGTCACAAAGAGAAAAAAAGAAAGTCAGTAAGTAAGTGAAAGTCAGTCAAAAAAAAAAAAAGTCAGTCAAAAAAAAAGAGAGAAAAAGTCAGTCAAAAAAAAAGAGATAAATTGTCAGTCAAAAAAAAAGAGAGAAAAAGTCAGTCAAAAAAAGAGGGAAAAAGTCAGTCAAAAACAAGAGGGAAAAAGTCAGTCAAAAAAAGAGACAAAAAAGTCAGTCAGTCAAAAAGAGAAAAAAAGAAAGAGTCAGTAAGTAAGTGAAAGTCAGTCAAAAAAAAGAGAAAAAAGTCAGTCAAAAAAAAAGAGAAAAAAGTCAGTCAAAAAAAAGAGAGAAAAAGTCAGTCAAAAAAAAAGAAAAAAGTCAGTCAAAAAAAGAGAAAAAAGTCAGTCAAAAAAAAGAGAAAAAAGTCAGTCAAAAAAAAGTTAGAAAAAGTCAGTCAAAAAAAAAGAGAGAAAAAGTCAGTCAAAAAAAGAGGGAAAAAGTCAGTCAAAAAAAAGAGGGAAAAAGTCAGTCAAAAAAAAGAGGGAAAAAGTCAGTCAAAAAAACAGAGAGAAAAAGTCAGTCAAAAAAAAAGAGAGAAAAAGTCAGTCAGTCAGTCAGTCAGTCAGTCAGTCAGTCAGTCAGTCAGTCAGTCAGTCAGTCAGTCAGTCAGTCAGTCAGTCAGTCAGTCAGTCAGTCAGTCAGTCAGTCAGTCAGTCAGTCAGTCAGTCAGACAGACAGACAGACAGACAGACAGACAGACAGACAGACAGACAGACAGACAGACAGACAGACAGACAAAGAAAAAAATAGAAAGAAAAGAAAGAGAGTAAAAGTCAGTCAGTAAAAAAAAGAGAAAAAGTCAGTCAGTCAGTCAAAAAGAGAAAAAAAGAAAGAGTCAGTAAGTAAGTGAAAGTCAGTCAGTCAAAAAAGAGAGAAAAAAGTCAGTCAGTCACAAAGAGAAAAAAAGAAAGAGTCAGTAAGTAAGTGAAAGTCAGTAAAAAAAAAAAAAAAAAGTCAGTCAAAAAAAAAGAGATAAATTGTCAGTCAAAAAAAAAGAGAGAAAAAGTCAGTCAAAAAAAGAGGGAAAAAGTCAGTCAAAAACAAGAGGGAAAAAGTCAGTCAAAAAAAAAGAGACAAAAAAGTCAGTCAGTCAAAAAGAGAAAAAAGAAAGAGTCAGTAAGTAAGTGAAAGTCAGTCAAAAAAAAGAGAAAAAAGTCAGTCAAAAAAAAGAGAAAAAGTCAGTCAAAAAAAAGAGAGAAAAAGTCAGTCAAAAAAAAAGAGAAAAAAGTCAGTCAAAAAAAAAGAGAAAAAAGTCAGTAAAAAAAAAGAGAAAAAGTCAGTCAAAAAAAAGAGAGAAAAAGTCAGTCAAAAAAAAAGAGAGAAAAAGTCAGTCAAAAAAAAGAGGGAAAAAGTCAGTCAAAAAAAAGAGGGAAAAAGTCAGTCAAAAAAAAAGAGAGAAAAAGTCAGTCAGTCAGTCAGTCAGTCAGTCAGTCAGTCAGTCAGTCAGTCATTCAGTCAGTCAGTCAGTCAGTCAGTCAGTCAGTCAGTCAGTCAGTCAGTCAGTCAGTCAGTCAGTCAGTCAGACAGACAGACAGACAGACAGACAGACAGACAGACAGACAGACAGACAGACAGACAGACAGACAGACAGACAGAGAAAAAAATAGAAAGAAAAGAAAGAGAGTAAAAGTCAGTCAGTCAAAAAAAGAGAAAAAGTCAGTCAGTCAGTCAAAAAGAGAAAAAAAGAAAGAGTCAGTAAGTAAGTGAAAGTCAGTCAGTCAAAAAAGAGAGAAAAAAGTCAGTCAGTCACAAAGAGAAAAAAAGAAAGTCAGTAAGTAAGTGAAAGTCAGTCAAAAAAAAAAAAAAAGTCAGTCAAAAAAAAAGAGAGAAAAAGTCAGTCAAAAAAAAAGAGATAAATTGTCAGTCAAAAAAAAAGAGAGAAAAAGTCAGTCAAAAAAAGAGGGAAAAAGTCAGTCAAAAACAAGAGGGAAAAAGTCAGTCAAAAAAAGAGACAAAAAAGTCAGTCAGTCAAAAAGAGAAAAAAAGAAAGAGTCAGTAAGTAAGTGAAAGTCAGTCAAAAAAAAGAGAAAAAAGTCAGTCAAAAAAAAAGAGAAAAAAGTCAGTCAAAAAAAAGAGAGAAAAAGTCAGTCAAAAAAAAAGAAAAAAGTCAGTCAAAAAAAGAGAAAAAAGTCAGTCAAAAAAAAGAGAAAAAAGTCAGTCAAAAAAAAGTTAGAAAAAGTCAGTCAAAAAAAAAGAGAGAAAAAGTCAGTCAGTCAGTCAGTCAGTCAGTCAGTCAGTCAGTCAGTCAGTCAGTCAGTCAGTCAGTCAGTCAGTCAGTCAGTCAGTCAGTCAGTCAGACAGACAGACAGACAGACAGACAGACAGACAGACAGACAGACAGACAGACAGACAGACAGACAGACAGACAGACAGACAGACAGACAGACAGACAGACAGACAGACAGACAGACAGACAAAGAAAAAAATAGAAAGAAAAGAAAGAGAGTAAAAGTCCATCAGTAAAAAAAAGAGAAAAAGTCAGTCAGTCAGTCAAAAAGAGAAAAAAAGAAAGAGTCAGTAAGTAAGTGAAAGTCAGTCAGTCAAAAAAGAGAGAAAAAAGTCAGTCAGTCACAAAGAGAAAAAAAGAAAGAGTCAGTAAGTAAGTGAAAGTCAGTAAAAAAAAAAAAAAAAAGTCAGTCAAAAAAAAAGAGATAAATTGTCAGTCAAAAAAAAAGAGAGAAAAAGTCAGTCAAAAAAAGAGGGAAAAAGTCAGTCAAAAACAAGAGGGAAAAAGTCAGTCAAAAAAAAAGAGACAAAAAAGTCAGTCAGTCAAAAAGAGAAAAAAGAAAGAGTCAGTAAGTAAGTGAAAGTCAGTCAAAAAAAGAGAAAAAAGTCAGTCAAAAAAAAGAGAAAAAGTCAGTCAAAAAAAAGAGAGAAAAAGTCAGTCAAAAAAAAAGAGAAAAAAGTCAGTCAAAAAAAAAGAGAAAAAAGTCAGTCAAAAAAAGAGAAAAAGTCAGTCAAAAAAAAGAGAGAAAAAGTCAGTCAAAAAAAAAGAGAGAAAAAGTCAGTCAAAAAAAAGAGGGAAAAAGTCAGTCAAAAAAAAGAGGGAAAAAGTCAGTCAAAAAAAAGAGGGAAAAAGTCAGTCAAAAAAAAAGAGAGAAAAAGTCAGTCAGTCAGTCAGTCAGTCAGTCAGTCAGTCAGTCAGTCAGTCAGTCAGTCAGTCAGTCAGTCAGTCAGTCAGTCAGTCAGTCAGTCAGTCAGTCAGTCAGACAGACAGACAGACAGACAGACAGACAGACAGACAGACAGACAGACAGACAGACAGACAGACAGACAGACAGACAGAGAAAAAAATAGAAAGAAAAGAAAGAGAGTAAAAGTCAGTCAGTCAAAAAAAGAGAAAAAGTCAGTCAGTCAGTCAAAAAGAGAAAAAAAGAAAGAGTCAGTAAGTAAGTGAAAGTCAGTCAGTCAAAAAAGAGAGAAAAAAGTCAGTCAGTCACAAAGACAAAAAAAGAAAGAGTCAGTAAGTAAGTGAAAGTCAGTCAAAAAAAAAAAAAAAGTCAGTCAAAAAAAAGAGATAAATTGTCAGTCAAAAAAAAAGAGAGAAAAAGTCAGTCAAAAAAAGAGGGAAAAAGTCAGTCAAAAACAAGAGGGAAAAAGTCAGTCAAAAAAAAAGAGACAAAAAAGTCAGTCAGTCAAAAAGAGAAAAAAAGAAAGAGTCAGTAAGTAAGTGAAAGTCAGTCAAAAAAAAGAGAAAAAAGTCAGTCAAAAAAAAGAGAAAAAGTCAGTCAAAAAAAAGAGAGAAAAAGTCAGTCAAAAAAAAGAGAAAAAAGTCAGTCAAAAAAAAAGAGAAAAAAGTCAGTCAAAAAAAAAGAGAAAAAGTCAGTCAAAAAAAAGAGAGAAAAAGTCAGTCAAAAAAAAAGAGAGAAAAAGTCAGTCAAAAAAAAGAGGGAAAAAGTCAGTCAAAAACAAGAGGGAAAAAGTCAGTCAAAAAAAAGAGACAAAAAAGTCAGTCAGTCAAAAAGAGAAAAAAAGAAAGAGTCAGTAAGTAAGTGAAAGTCAGTCAAAAAAAAGAGAGAAAAAAGTCAGTCAAAAAAAAAGAGACAAAAAAGTCAGTCAGTCAAAAAGAGAAAAAAAGAAAGAGTCAGTAAGTAAGTGAAAGTCAGTCAAAAAAAAGAGAAAAAAGTCAGTCAAAAAAGAGAGAAAAAGTCAGTCAAAAAAAAGAGAGAAAAAGTCAGTCAAAAAAAGAGAGAAAAAGTCAGTCAAAAAAAAGAGAAAAATTCAGTCAAAAAAAAAGAGAGAAAAAGTCAGTCAGTCAGTCAGTCAGTCAGTCAGTCAGTCAGTCAGTCAGTCAGTCAGTCAGTCAGTCAGTCAGTCAGTCAGTCAGTCAGTCAGTCAGTCAGTGAGACAGACAGACAGACAGACAGACAGACAGACAGACAGACAGACAGACAGACAGACAGACAGACAGACAGAGAAAAAAATAGAAAGAAAAGAAAGAGAGTAAAAGTCAGTCAGTCAAAAAAAGAGAAAGTCAGTCAGTCAGTCAAAAAGAGAAAAAAAGACAGAAAAAAACGAAAGAGTCAGTAAGTAAGTGAAAGTCAGTCAGTCAAAAAAGAGACAAAAAAGTCAGTCAGTCAAAAAGAGAAAAAAAGAAAGAGTCAGTAAGTAAGTGAAAGTCAGTCAAAAAAAAGAGAAAAAAGTCAGTCAAAAAAAAAGAGAGAAAAAGTCTGTCAAAAAAAAAGAGAGAAAAAGTCAGTCAAAAAAAAGAGGGAAAAAGTCAGTCAAAAAAAGAGGGAAAAGGTCAGTCAAAAAAAAGAGAAAAAAGTCAGTCAAAAAAAAAGAGAGAAAAAGTCAGTCAAAAAAAAGAGAGAAAAAGTCAGTCAAAAAAAAGAGGGAAAAAGTCAGTCAAAAAAAAGAGGAAAAGTCAGTCAAAAAAAAGAGAGAAAAAGTCAGTCAGTCAGTCAGTCAGTCAGTCAGTCAGTCAGTCAGTCAGACAGACAAAGAAAAAAATAGAAAGAAAAGAAAGAGAGTAAAAGTCAGTCAGTCAAAAAAAGAGAAAGTCAGTCAAAAAGAGAAAAAAAGAAAGAGTCAGTAAGTAAGTGAAAGTCAGTCAAAAAAAAGAGAAAAAAGTCAGTCAAAAAAGAGAGAAAAAGTCAGTCAAAAAAAAGAGAAAAAAGTCAGTCAAATAAGAGACAAAAAAGTCAGTCAGTCAAATAGAGAAAAAAAGAAAGAGTCAGTAAGTAAGTGAAAGTCAGTCAAAAAAAAGAGAAAAAGTCAGTCAAAAAAAAGAGAGAAAAAGTCAGTCAAAAAAAAAGAGAGAAAAAGTCAGTCAAAAAAAAAGAGAGAAAAAGTCAGTCAAAAAAAACAGGGAAAAAGTCAGTCAAAAACAAGAGGGAAAAAGTCAGTCAAACAAAAGAGACAAAAAAGTCAGTCAGTCAAAAAGAGAAAAAAAGAAAGAGTCAGTAAGTAAGTGAAAGTCAGTCAGTCAAAAAAAGAGAAAAAGTCAGTCAGTCAGTCAAAAAGAGAAAAAAAGACAGAAAAAAACGAAAGAGTCAGTAAGTAAGTGAAAGTCAGTCAGTCAAAAAAGAGAGAAAAAAGTCAGTCAGTCACAAAGAGAAAAAAAGAAAGAGTCAGTAAGTAAGTGAAAGTCAGTCAAAAAAAAAAAAAAAAGTCAGTCAAAAAAAAGAGAGAAAAAGTCAGTCAAAAAAAAAGAGATAAATTGTCAGTCAAAAAAACAGAGAGAAAAAGTCAGTCAAAAAAAAGAGAGAAAAAGTCAGTCAAAAAAAAAGAGATAAATTGTCAGTCAAAAAAACAGAGAGAAAAAGTCAGTCAAAAAAAAGAGAGAAAAAGTCAGTCAAAAAAAAAGAGAGAAAAAGTCAGTCAAAAAAAAAGAGAGAAAAAGTCAGTCAAAAAAAAGAGGGAAAAAGTCAGTCAAAAACAAGAGGGAAAAAGTCAGTCAAAAAAAAGAGACAAAAAAGTCAGTCAGTCAAAAAGAGAAAAAAAGAAAGAGTCAGTAAGTAAGTGAAAGTCAGTCAGTCAAAAAAAGAGAAAAAGTCAGTCAGTCAGTCAAAAAGAGAAAAAAAGACAGAAAAAAACGAAAGAGTCAGTAAGTAAGTGAAAGTCAGTCAGTCAAAAAAGAGAGAAAAAAGTCAGTCAGTCACAAAGAGAAAAAAAGAAAGAGTCAGTAAGTAAGTGAAAGTCAGTCAAAAAAAAAAAAAAAAGTCAGTCAAAAAAAAGAGAGAAAAAGTCAGTCAAAAAAAAAGAGATAAATTGTCAGTCAAAAAAACAGAGAGAAAAAGTCAGTCAAAAAAAAGAGAGAAAAAGTCAGTCAAAAAAAAAGAGATAAATTGTCAGTCAAAAAAACAGAGAGAAAAAGTCAGTCAAAAAAAAGAGAGAAAAAGTCAGTCAAAAAAAAGAGAGAAAAAGTCAGTCAAAAAAAAGAGGGAAAAAGTCAGTCAAAAAAAAAGAGGGAAAAAGTCAGTCAAAAAAAAGAGGGAAAAAATCAGTCAAAAAAAGAAAGGAGAAAAAGTCAGTCAGTCAGTCAGTCAGTCAGTCAGTCAGTCAGTCAGTCAGTCAGTCAGTCAGTCAGTCAGTCAGTCAGTCAGTCAGTCAGTCAGTCAGTCAGTCAGTCAGTCAGTCAGTCAGTCAGTCAGTCAGACAGACAGACAGACAGACAGACAGACAGACAGACAGACAGACAGACAGACAGACAGACAGACAGACAGACAGACAGACAGAAAAATAGAAAGAAAAGAAAGAGAGTAAAAGTCAGTCAGTCAAAAAAAGAGAAAAAGTCAGTCAGTCAGTCAAAAAGAGAAAAAAAGACAGAAAAAAACGAAAGAGTCAGTAAGTAAGTGAAAGTCAGTCAGTCAAAAAAGAGAGAAAAAAGTCAGTCAGTCACAAAGAGAAAAAAAGAAAGAGTCAGTAAGTAAGTGAAAGTCAGTCAAAAAAAAAAAAAAAGTCAGTCAAAAAAAAGAGAGAAAAAGTCAGTCAAAAAAAAGAGATAAATTGTCAGTCAAAAAAACAGAGAGAAAAAGTCAGTCAAAAAAAAGAGAGAAAAAGTCAGTCAAAAAAAAAGAGATAAATTGTCAGTCAAAAAAACAGAGAGAAAAAGTCAGTCAAAAAAAAGAGAGAAAAAGTCAGTCAAAAAAAAGAGGGAAAAAGTCAGTCAAAAAAAAAGAGGGAAAAAGTCAGTCAAAAAAAAGAGGGAAAAAATCAGTCAAAAAAAGAAAGGAGAAAAAGTCAGTCAGTCAGTCAGTCAGTCAGTCAGTCAGTCAGTCAGTCAGTCAGTCAGTCAGTCAGTCAGTCAGTCAGTCAGTCAGTCAGTCAGTCAGTCAGTCAGACAGACAGACAGACAGACAGACAGACAGACAGACAGACAGAGAAAAAAATAGAAAGAAAAGAAAGAGAGTAAAAGTCAGTCAGTCAAAAAAAGAGAAAAAGTCAGTCAGTCAGTCAAAAAGAGAAAAAAAAGACAGAAAAAAACGAAAGAGTCAGTAAGTAAGTGAAAGTCAGTCAGTCAAAAAAGAGAGAAAAAAGTCAGTCAGTCACAAAGAGAAAAAAAGAAAGAGTCAGTAAGTAAGTGAAAGTCAGTCAAAAAAAAAAAAAAAGTCAGTCAAAAAAAAGAGAGAAAAAGTCAGTCAAAAAAAAGAGATAAATTGTCAGTCAAAAAAACAGAGAAAAAGTCAGTCAAAAAAAAGAGAGAAAAAGTCAGTCAAAAAAAAGAGAGAAAAAGTCAGTCAAAAAAAAGAGAGAAAAAGTCAGTCAAAAAAAAGAGGGAAAAAGTCAGTCAAAAAAAAAGAGGGAAAAAGTCAGTCAAAAAAAAGAGGGAAAAAATCAGTCAAAAAAAGAAAGGAGAAAAAGTCAGTCAGTCAGTCAGTCAGTCAGTCAGTCAGTCAGTCAGTCAGTCAGTCAGTCAGTCAGTCAGTCAGTCAGTCAGTCAGTCAGTCAGACAGACAGACAGACAGACAGACAGACAGACAGACAGACAGACAGACAGACAGACAGACAGACAGACAGACAGACAGACAGACAGACAGACAGACAGACAGACAAATAGAAAGAAAAGAAAGAGAGTAAAAGTCAGTCAGTCAAAAAAAGAGAAAAAGTCAGTCAGTCAGTCAAAAAGAGAAAAAAAGACAGAAAAAAACGAAAGAGTCAGTAAGTAAGTGAAAGTCAGTCAAAAAAAAAGAGAGAAAAAGTCAGTCAAAAAAAAAGAGATAAATTGTCAGTCAAAAAAACAGAGAGAAAAAGTCAGTCAAAAAAAAAGAGAGAAAAAGTCAGTCAAAAAAAAGAGAGAAAAAGTCAGTCAAAAAAAAGAGAGAAAAAGTCAGTCAAAAAAAAGAGGGAAAAAGTCAGTCAAAAAAAAGAGGGAAAAAGTCAGTCAAAAAAAGAGAGAAAAAGTCAGTCAGTCAGTCAGTCAGTCAGTCAGTCAGTCAGTCAGTCAGTCAGTCAGTCAGTCAGTCAGACAGACAGACAGACAGACAGACAGACAGACAGACAGACAGACAGACAGACAGACAGACAGACAGACAGACAGACAGACAGACAGACAGAGAAAAAAATAGAAAGAAAAGAAAGAGAGTAAAAGTCAGTCAGTCAAAAAAAGAGAAAAAGTCAGTCAGTCAGTCAAAAAGAGAAAAAAAGACAGAAAAAAACGAAAGAGTCAGTAAGTAAGTGAAAGTCAGTCAGTCAAAAAAGAGAGAAAAAAGTCAGTCAGTCACAAAGAGAAAAAAAGAAAGAGTCAGTAAGTAAGTGAAAGTCAGTCAAAAAAAAAAAAAAAAAGTCAGTCAAAAAAAAAGAGAGAAAAAGTCAGTCAAAAAAACAGAGAAAAAGTCAGTCAAAAAAAAGAGAGAAAAAGTCAGTCAAAAAAAGAGAGAAAAAGTCAGTTAAAAAAAAGAGGGAAAAAGTCAGTCAAAAAAAAGAGGGAAAAAATCAGTCAAAAAAAAGAGAGAAAAAGTCAGTCAGTCAGTCAGTCAGTCAGTCAGTCAGTCAGTCAGACAGTCAGACAGACAGACAGACAGACAGACAGACAGACAGACAGACAGACAGACAGACAGACAGACAGACAGACAGAGAAAAAAATAGAAAGAAAAGAAAGAGAGTAAAAGTCAGTCAGTCAAAAAAAGAGAAAAAGTCAGTCAGTCAGTCAAAAAGAGAAAAAAAGAAAGAGTCAGTAAGTAAGTGAAAGTCAGTCAGTCAAAAAAGAGAGAAAAAAGTCAGTCAGTCACAAAGACAAAAAAAGAAAGAGTCAGTAAGTAAGTGAAAGTCAGTCAAAAAAAAAAAAAAAGTCAGTCAAAAAAAAGAGATAAATTGTCAGTCAAAAAAAAAGAGAGAAAAAGTCAGTCAAAAAAAGAGGGAAAAAGTCAGTCAAAAACAAGAGGGAAAAAGTCAGTCAAAAAAAAAGAGACAAAAAAGTCAGTCAGTCAAAAAGAGAAAAAAAGAAAGAGTCAGTAAGTAAGTGAAAGTCAGTCAAAAAAAAGAGAAAAAAGTCAGTCAAAAAAAAGAGAAAAAGTCAGTCAAAAAAAAGAGAGAAAAAGTCAGTCAAAAAAAAGAGAAAAAAGTCAGTCAAAAAAAAAGAGAAAAAAGTCAGTCAAAAAAAAAGAGAAAAAGTCAGTCAAAAAAAAGAGAGAAAAAGTCAGTCAAAAAAAAAGAGAGAAAAAGTCAGTCAAAAAAAAGAGGGAAAAAGTCAGTCAAAAACAAGAGGGAAAAAGTCAGTCAAAAAAAAGAGACAAAAAAGTCAGTCAGTCAAAAAGAGAAAAAAAGAAAGAGTCAGTAAGTAAGTGAAAGTCAGTCAAAAAAAAGAGAGAAAAAAGTCAGTCAAAAAAAAAGAGACAAAAAAGTCAGTCAGTCAAAAAGAGAAAAAAAGAAAGAGTCAGTAAGTAAGTGAAAGTCAGTCAAAAAAAAGAGAAAAAAGTCAGTCAAAAAAGAGAGAAAAAGTCAGTCAAAAAAAAGAGAGAAAAAGTCAGTCAAAAAAAGAGAGAAAAAGTCAGTCAAAAAAAAGAGAAAAATTCAGTCAAAAAAAAAGAGAGAAAAAGTCAGTCAGTCAGTCAGTCAGTCAGTCAGTCAGTCAGTCAGTCAGTCAGTCAGTCAGTCAGTCAGTCAGTCAGTCAGTCAGTCAGTCAGTCAGTCAGTCAGTCAGTGAGACAGACAGACAGACAGACAGACAGACAGACAGACAGACAGACAGACAGACAGACAGACAGACAGACAGAGAAAAAAATAGAAAGAAAAGAAAGAGAGTAAAAGTCAGTCAGTCAAAAAAAGAGAAAGTCAGTCAGTCAGTCAAAAAGAGAAAAAAAGACAGAAAAAAACGAAAGAGTCAGTAAGTAAGTGAAAGTCAGTCAGTCAAAAAAGAGACAAAAAAGTCAGTCAGTCAAAAAGAGAAAAAAAGAAAGAGTCAGTAAGTAAGTGAAAGTCAGTCAAAAAAAAGAGAAAAAAGTCAGTCAAAAAAAAAGAGAGAAAAAGTCTGTCAAAAAAAAAGAGAGAAAAAGTCAGTCAAAAAAAAGAGGGAAAAAGTCAGTCAAAAAAAGAGGGAAAAGGTCAGTCAAAAAAAAGAGAAAAAAGTCAGTCAAAAAAAAAGAGAGAAAAAGTCAGTCAAAAAAAAGAGAGAAAAAGTCAGTCAAAAAAAAGAGGGAAAAAGTCAGTCAAAAAAAAGAGGAAAAGTCAGTCAAAAAAAAGAGAGAAAAAGTCAGTCAGTCAGTCAGTCAGTCAGTCAGTCAGTCAGTCAGTCAGACAGACAAAGAAAAAAATAGAAAGAAAAGAAAGAGAGTAAAAGTCAGTCAGTCAAAAAAAGAGAAAGTCAGTCAAAAAGAGAAAAAAAGAAAGAGTCAGTAAGTAAGTGAAAGTCAGTCAAAAAAAAGAGAAAAAAGTCAGTCAAAAAAGAGAGAAAAAGTCAGTCAAAAAAAAGAGAAAAAAGTCAGTCAAATAAGAGACAAAAAAGTCAGTCAGTCAAATAGAGAAAAAAAGAAAGAGTCAGTAAGTAAGTGAAAGTCAGTCAAAAAAAAGAGAAAAAGTCAGTCAAAAAAAAGAGAGAAAAAGTCAGTCAAAAAAAAAGAGAGAAAAAGTCAGTCAAAAAAAAAGAGAGAAAAAGTCAGTCAAAAAAAACAGGGAAAAAGTCAGTCAAAAACAAGAGGGAAAAAGTCAGTCAAACAAAAGAGACAAAAAAGTCAGTCAGTCAAAAAGAGAAAAAAAGAAAGAGTCAGTAAGTAAGTGAAAGTCAGTCAGTCAAAAAAAGAGAAAAAGTCAGTCAGTCAGTCAAAAAGAGAAAAAAAGACAGAAAAAAACGAAAGAGTCAGTAAGTAAGTGAAAGTCAGTCAGTCAAAAAAGAGAGAAAAAAGTCAGTCAGTCACAAAGAGAAAAAAAGAAAGAGTCAGTAAGTAAGTGAAAGTCAGTCAAAAAAAAAAAAAAAAGTCAGTCAAAAAAAAGAGAGAAAAAGTCAGTCAAAAAAAAAGAGATAAATTGTCAGTCAAAAAAACAGAGAGAAAAAGTCAGTCAAAAAAAAGAGAGAAAAAGTCAGTCAAAAAAAAAGAGATAAATTGTCAGTCAAAAAAACAGAGAGAAAAAGTCAGTCAAAAAAAAGAGAGAAAAAGTCAGTCAAAAAAAAAGAGAGAAAAAGTCAGTCAAAAAAAAAGAGAGAAAAAGTCAGTCAAAAAAAAGAGGGAAAAAGTCAGTCAAAAACAAGAGGGAAAAAGTCAGTCAAAAAAAAGAGACAAAAAAGTCAGTCAGTCAAAAAGAGAAAAAAAGAAAGAGTCAGTAAGTAAGTGAAAGTCAGTCAGTCAAAAAAAGAGAAAAAGTCAGTCAGTCAGTCAAAAAGAGAAAAAAAGACAGAAAAAAACGAAAGAGTCAGTAAGTAAGTGAAAGTCAGTCAGTCAAAAAAGAGAGAAAAAAGTCAGTCAGTCACAAAGAGAAAAAAAGAAAGAGTCAGTAAGTAAGTGAAAGTCAGTCAAAAAAAAAAAAAAAAGTCAGTCAAAAAAAAGAGAGAAAAAGTCAGTCAAAAAAAAAGAGATAAATTGTCAGTCAAAAAAACAGAGAGAAAAAGTCAGTCAAAAAAAAGAGAGAAAAAGTCAGTCAAAAAAAAAGAGATAAATTGTCAGTCAAAAAAACAGAGAGAAAAAGTCAGTCAAAAAAAAGAGAGAAAAAGTCAGTCAAAAAAAAGAGAGAAAAAGTCAGTCAAAAAAAAGAGGGAAAAAGTCAGTCAAAAAAAAAGAGGGAAAAAGTCAGTCAAAAAAAAGAGGGAAAAAATCAGTCAAAAAAAGAAAGGAGAAAAAGTCAGTCAGTCAGTCAGTCAGTCAGTCAGTCAGTCAGTCAGTCAGTCAGTCAGTCAGTCAGTCAGTCAGTCAGTCAGTCAGTCAGTCAGTCAGTCAGTCAGTCAGTCAGTCAGTCAGTCAGTCAGACAGACAGACAGACAGACAGACAGACAGACAGACAGACAGACAGACAGACAGACAGACAGACAGACAGACAGACAGACAGAAAAATAGAAAGAAAAGAAAGAGAGTAAAAGTCAGTCAGTCAAAAAAAGAGAAAAAGTCAGTCAGTCAGTCAAAAAGAGAAAAAAAGACAGAAAAAAACGAAAGAGTCAGTAAGTAAGTGAAAGTCAGTCAGTCAAAAAAGAGAGAAAAAAGTCAGTCAGTCACAAAGAGAAAAAAAGAAAGAGTCAGTAAGTAAGTGAAAGTCAGTCAAAAAAAAAAAAAAAGTCAGTCAAAAAAAAGAGAGAAAAAGTCAGTCAAAAAAAAGAGATAAATTGTCAGTCAAAAAAACAGAGAGAAAAAGTCAGTCAAAAAAAAGAGAGAAAAAGTCAGTCAAAAAAAAAGAGATAAATTGTCAGTCAAAAAAACAGAGAGAAAAAGTCAGTCAAAAAAAAGAGAGAAAAAGTCAGTCAAAAAAAAGAGGGAAAAAGTCAGTCAAAAAAAAAGAGGGAAAAAGTCAGTCAAAAAAAAGAGGGAAAAAATCAGTCAAAAAAAGAAAGGAGAAAAAGTCAGTCAGTCAGTCAGTCAGTCAGTCAGTCAGTCAGTCAGTCAGTCAGTCAGTCAGTCAGTCAGTCAGTCAGTCAGTCAGTCAGTCAGTCAGTCAGTCAGACAGACAGACAGACAGACAGACAGACAGACAGACAGACAGAGAAAAAAATAGAAAGAAAAGAAAGAGAGTAAAAGTCAGTCAGTCAAAAAAAGAGAAAAAGTCAGTCAGTCAGTCAAAAAGAGAAAAAAAAGACAGAAAAAAACGAAAGAGTCAGTAAGTAAGTGAAAGTCAGTCAGTCAAAAAAGAGAGAAAAAAGTCAGTCAGTCACAAAGAGAAAAAAAGAAAGAGTCAGTAAGTAAGTGAAAGTCAGTCAAAAAAAAAAAAAAAGTCAGTCAAAAAAAAGAGAGAAAAAGTCAGTCAAAAAAAAGAGATAAATTGTCAGTCAAAAAAACAGAGAAAAAGTCAGTCAAAAAAAAGAGAGAAAAAGTCAGTCAAAAAAAAGAGAGAAAAAGTCAGTCAAAAAAAAGAGAGAAAAAGTCAGTCAAAAAAAAGAGGGAAAAAGTCAGTCAAAAAAAAAGAGGGAAAAAGTCAGTCAAAAAAAAGAGGGAAAAAATCAGTCAAAAAAAGAAAGGAGAAAAAGTCAGTCAGTCAGTCAGTCAGTCAGTCAGTCAGTCAGTCAGTCAGTCAGTCAGTCAGTCAGTCAGTCAGTCAGTCAGTCAGTCAGTCAGACAGACAGACAGACAGACAGACAGACAGACAGACAGACAGACAGACAGACAGACAGACAGACAGACAGACAGACAGACAGACAGACAGACAGACAGACAGACAGACAGACAGACAGACAGACAGACAAATAGAAAGAAAAGAAAGAGAGTAAAAGTCAGTCAGTCAAAAAAAGAGAAAAAGTCAGTCAGTCAGTCAAAAAGAGAAAAAAAGACAGAAAAAAACGAAAGAGTCAGTAAGTAAGTGAAAGTCAGTCAAAAAAAAAGAGAGAAAAAGTCAGTCAAAAAAAAAGAGATAAATTGTCAGTCAAAAAAACAGAGAGAAAAAGTCAGTCAAAAAAAAAGAGAGAAAAAGTCAGTCAAAAAAAAGAGAGAAAAAGTCAGTCAAAAAAAAGAGAGAAAAAGTCAGTCAAAAAAAAGAGGGAAAAAGTCAGTCAAAAAAAAGAGGGAAAAAGTCAGTCAAAAAAAGAGAGAAAAAGTCAGTCAGTCAGTCAGTCAGTCAGTCAGTCAGTCAGTCAGTCAGTCAGTCAGTCAGTCAGTCAGACAGACAGACAGACAGACAGACAGACAGACAGACAGACAGACAGACAGACAGACAGACAGACAGACAGACAGACAGACAGACAGAGAAAAAAATAGAAAGAAAAGAAAGAGAGTAAAAGTCAGTCAGTCAAAAAAAGAGAAAAAGTCAGTCAGTCAGTCAAAAAGAGAAAAAAAGACAGAAAAAAACGAAAGAGTCAGTAAGTAAGTGAAAGTCAGTCAGTCAAAAAAGAGAGAAAAAAGTCAGTCAGTCACAAAGAGAAAAAAAGAAAGAGTCAGTAAGTAAGTGAAAGTCAGTCAAAAAAAAAAAAAAAAAGTCAGTCAAAAAAAAAGAGAGAAAAAGTCAGTCAAAAAAACAGAGAAAAAGTCAGTCAAAAAAAAGAGAGAAAAAGTCAGTCAAAAAAAGAGAGAAAAAGTCAGTTAAAAAAAAGAGGGAAAAAGTCAGTCAAAAAAAAGAGGGAAAAAATCAGTCAAAAAAAAGAGAGAAAAAGTCAGTCAGTCAGTCAGTCAGTCAGTCAGTCAGTCAGTCAGACAGTCAGACAGACAGACAGACAGACAGACAGACAGACAGAGAAAAAAATAGAAAGAAAAGAAAGAGAGTAAAAGTCAGTCAGTCAAAAAAAGAGATAAAGTCAGTCAGTCAGTCAAAAAGAGAAAAAAAGACAGAAAAAAACGAAAGAGTCAGTAAGAAAGTGAAAGTCAGTCAGTCAAAAAAGAGAGAAAAAAGTCAGTCAGTCACAAAGAGAAAAAAAGAAAGAGTCAGTAAGTAAGTGAAAGTCAGTCAAAAAAAAAAAAAAAAGTCAGTCAAAAAAAAAGAGAGAAAAAGTCAGTCAAAAAAAAAGAGATAAATTGTTAGTCAAAAAAAAAGAGAGAAAAAGTAAGTCAAAAAAAGAGGGAAAAAGTCAGTCAAAAACAAGAGGGAAAAAGTCAGTCAAAAAAAAAGAGACAAAAAAGTCAGTCAGTCAAAAAGAGAAAAAAAGAAAGAGTCAGTAAGTAAGTGAAAGTCAGTCAAAAAAAGAGAGAAAAAGTCAGTAAAAAAAAGGAGAAAAAGTCAGTCAAAAAAAGAGAGAAAAAGTCAGTCAAAAAAAAGAGAAAAAGTCAGTCAAAAAAAAGAGAAAAATTCAGTCAAAAAAAAAGAGAGAAAAAGTCAGTCAAAAAAAGAGGGAAAAAGTCAATCAAAAACAAGAGGGAAAAAGTCAGTCAAAAAAAAAGAGACAAAAAAGTCAGTCAGTCAAAAAGAGAAAAAAAGAAAGAGTCAGTAAGTAAAAGTCAGTCAAAAAAAAGAGAAAAAAGTCAGTCAAAAAAAAAGAGAAAAAAGTCAGTCAGTCAGTCAAAAAGAGAAAAAAAGACAGAAAAAAACGAAAGAGTCAGTAAGTAAGTGAAAGTCAGTCAGTCAAAAAAGAGAGAAAAAGTCAGTCAGTCAGTCAAAAAGAGAAAAAAAGACAGAAAAAAACGAAAGAGTCAGTAAGTAAGTGAAAGTCAGTCAGTCAAAAAAGAGAGAAAAAAGTCAGTCAGTCACAAAGAGAAAAAAAGAAAGAGTCAGTAAGTAAGTGAAAGTCAGTCAAAAAAAAAGAGAGAAAAAGTCAGTCAAAAAAAAAGAGATAAATTGTCAGTCAAAAAAACAGAGAAAAAGTCAGTCAAAAAAACAGAGAGAAAAAGTCAGTCAAAAAAAAAGAGAGAAAAAGTCAGTCAAAAAAAAGAGAGAAAAAGTCAGTCAAAAAAAAGAGGGAAAAAGTCAGTCAAAAAAAAAGAGGGAAAAAGTCAGTCAAAAAAAGAGAGAAAAAGTCAGTCAGTCAGTCAGTCAGTCAGTCAGTCAGTCAGTCAGTCAGTCAGTCAGTCAGACAGTCAGACAGACAGACAGACAGACAGACAGACAGACAGACAGACAGACAGACAGACAGACAGACAGAGAAAAAAATAGAAAGAAAAGAAAGAGAGTAAAAGTCAGTCAGTCAAAAAAAGAGAAAAAGTCAGTCAGTCAGTCAAAAAGAGAAAAAAAGAAAGAGTCAGTAAGTAAGTGAAAGTCAGTCAGTCAAAAAAGAGAGAAAAAAGTCAGTCAGTCACAAAGACAAAAAAAGAAAGAGTCAGTAAGTAAGTGAAAGTCAGTCAAAAAAAAAAAAAAAGTCAGTCAAAAAAAGAGAGATAAATTGTCAGTCAAAAAAAAAGAGAGAAAAAGTCAGTCAAAAAAAGAGGGAAAAAGTCAGTCAAAAACAAGAGGGAAAAAGTCAGTCAAAAAAAAAGAGACAAAAAAGTCAGTCAGTCAAAAAGAGAAAAAAAGAAAGAGTCAGTAAGTAAGTGAAAGTCAGTCAAAAAAAAGAGAAAAAAGTCAGTCAAAAAAAAGAGAAAAAGTCAGTCAAAAAAAAGAGAGAAAAAGTCAGTCAAAAAAAGAGAAAAAAGTCAGTCAAAAAAAAAGAGAAAAAAGTCAGTCAAAAAAAAAGAGAAAAAGTCAGTCAAAAAAAAGAGAGAAAAAGTCAGTCAAAAAAAAAAGAGAGAAAAAGTCAGTCAAAAAAAAGAGGGAAAAAGTCACTCAAAAACAAGAGGGAAAAAGTCAGTCAAAAAAAAGAGACAAAAAAGTCAGTCAGTCAAAAAGAGAAAAAAAGAAAGAGTCAGTAAGTAAGTGAAAGTCAGTCAAAAAAAAGAGAGAAAAAAGTCAGTCAAAAAAAAAGAGACAAAAAAGTCAGTCAGTCAAAAAGAGAAAAAAAGAAAGAGTCAGTAAGTGAAAGTCAGTCAAAAAAAAGAGAAAAAAGTCAGTCAAAAAAGAGAGAAAAAGTCAGTCAAAAAAAAGAGAGAAAAAGTCAGTCAAAAAAAGAGAGAAAAAGTCAGTCAAAAAAAAGAGAAAAATTCAGTCAAAAAAAAGAGAGAAAAAGTCAGTCAAAAAAAAAGAGAGAAAAAGTAAGTCAAAAAAAGAGGGAAAAAGTCAGTCAAAAAAAAGAGAGAAAAAGTCAGACAGACAGACAGACAGACAGACAGACAGACAGACAGACAGACAGACAGACAGACAGACAGACAGACAGACAGACAGACAGACAGACAGACAGACAGAAAAATAGAAAGAAAAGAAAGAGAGTAAAAGTCAGTCAGTCAAAAAAAGAGAAAAAGTCAGTCAGTCAGTCAAAAAGAGAAAAAAAGACAGAAAAAAACGAAAGAGTCAGTAAGTAAGTGAAAGTCAGTCAAAAAAAAAGAGAGAAAAAGTCAGTCAAAAAAAAAGAGATAAATTGTCAGTCAAAAAAACAGAGAGAAAAAGTCAGTCAAAAAAAAAGAGAGAAAAAGTCAGTCAAAAAAAAGAGAGAAAAAGTCAGTCAAAAAAAAGAGGGAAAAAGTCAGTCAAAAAAAAGAGGGAAAAAGTCAGTCAAAAAAAGAGAGAAAAAGTCAGTCAGTCAGTCAAAAAGAGAAAAAAAGAAAGAGTCAGTAAGTAAGTGAAAGTCAGTCAGTCAAAAAAGAGAGAAAAAAGTCAGTCAGTCACAAAGACAAAAAAAGAAAGAGTCAGTAAGTAAGTGAAAGTCAGTCAAAAAAAAAAAAAAGTCAGTCAAAAAAAGAGAGATAAATTGTCAGTCAAAAAAAAAGAGAGAAAAAGTCAGTCAAAAAAAGAGGGAAAAAGTCAGTCAAAAACAAGAGGGAAAAAGTCAGTCAAAAAAAAAGAGACAAAAAAGTCAGTCAGTCAAAAAGAGAAAAAAAGAAAGAGTCAGTAAGTAAGTGAAAGTCAGTCAAAAAAAAGAGAAAAAAGTCAGTCAAAAAAAAGAGAAAAAGTCAGTCAAAAAAAAGAGAGAAAAAGTCAGTCAAAAAAAAGAGAAAAAAGTCAGTCAAAAAAAAAGAGAAAAAAGTCAGTCAAAAAAAAAGAGAAAAAGTCAGTCAAAAAAAAGAGAGAAAAAGTCAGTCAAAAAAAAAGAGAGAAAAAGTCAGTCAAAAAAAAGAGGGAAAAAGTCAGTCAAAAACAAGAGGGAAAAAGTCAGTCAAAAAAAAGAGACAAAAAAGTCAGTCAGTCAAAAAGAGAAAAAAAGAAAGAGTCAGTAAGTAAGTGAAAGTCAGTCAAAAAAAAGAGAGAAAAAAGTCAGTCAAAAAAAAAGAGACAAAAAAGTCAGTCAGTCAAAAAGAGAAAAAAAGAAAGAGTCAGTAAGTGAAAGTCAGTCAAAAAAAAGAGAAAAAAGTCAGTCAAAAAAGAGAGAAAAAGTCAGTCAAAAAAAAGAGAGAAAAAGTCAGTCAAAAAAAGAGAGAAAAAGTCAGTCAAAAAAAAGAGAAAGATTCAGTCAAAAAAAAAGAGAGAAAAAGTCAGTCAAAAAAAAAGAGAGAAAAAGTAAGTCAAAAAAAGAGGGAAAAAGTCAGTCAAAAAAAAGAGAGAAAAAGTCAGACAGACAGACAGACAGACAGACAGACAGACAGACAGACAGACAGACAGACAGACAGACAGACAGACAGACAGACAGACAGACAGACAGACAGACAGACAGACAGAAAAATAGAAAGAAAAGAAAGAGAGTAAAAGTCAGTCAGTCAAAAAAAGAGAAAAAGTCAGTCAGTCAGTCAAAAAGAGAAAAAAAGACAGAAAAAAACGAAAGAGTCAGTAAGTAAGTGAAAGTCAGTCAAAAAAAAAGAGAGAAAAAGTCAGTCAAAAAAAAAGAGATAAATTGTCAGTCAAAAAAACAGAGAGAAAAAGTCAGTCAAAAAAAAAGAGAGAAAAAGTCAGTCAAAAAAAAGAGAGAAAAAGTCAGTCAAAAAAAAGAGGGAAAAAGTCAGTCAAAAAAAAGAGGGAAAAAGTCAGTCAAAAAAAGAGAGAAAAAGTCAGTCAGTCAGTCAGTCAGTCAGTCAGTCAGTCAGTCAGTCAGTCAGTCAGTCAGTCAGTCAGTCAGTCAGTCAGTCAGTCAGTCAGTCAGTCAGTCAGTCAGACAGACAGACAGACAGACAGACAGACAGACAGACAGACAGACAGACAGACAGACAGACAGACAGACAGACAGACAGACAGACAGACAGACAGACAGAGAAAAAAAGTAGAAAGAAAAGAAAGAGAGTAAAAGTCAGTCAGTCAAAAAAAGAGAAAAAGTCAGTCAGTCAGTCAAAAAGAGAAAAAAAGAAAGAGTCAGTAAGTAAGTGAAAGTCAGTCAGTCAAAAAAGAGAGAAAAAAGTCAGTCAGTCACAAAGACAAAAAAAGAAAGAGTCAGTAAGTAAGTGAAAGTCAGTCAAAAAAAAAAAAAAGTCAGTCAAAAAAAGAGAGATAAATTGTCAGTCAAAAAAAAAGAGAGAAAAAGTCAGTCAAAAAAAGAGGGAAAAAGTCAGTCAAAAACAAGAGGGAAAAAGTCAGTCAAAAAAAAAGAGACAAAAAAGTCAGTCAGTCAAAAAGAGAAAAAAAGAAAGAGTCAGTAAGTAAGTGAAAGTCAGTCAAAAAAAAGAGAAAAAAGTCAGTCAAAAAAAAGAGAAAAAGTCAGTCAAAAAAAAGAGAGAAAAAGTCAGTCAAAAAAAAGAGAAAAAAGTCAGTCAAAAAAAAAGAGAAAAAAGTCAGTCAAAAAAAAAGAGAAAAAGTCAGTCAAAAAAAAAGAGAAAAAGTCAGTCAAAAACAAGAGGGAAAAAGTCAGTCAAAAAAAAGAGACAAAAAAGTCAGTCAGTCAAAAAGAGAAAAAAAGAAAGAGTCAGTAAGTAAGTGAAAGTCAGTCAAAAAAAAGAGAGAAAAAAGTCAGTCAAAAAAAAAGAGACAAAAAAGTCAGTCAGTCAAAAAGAGAAAAAAAGAAAGAGTCAGTAAGTGAAAGTCAGTCAAAAAAAAGAGAAAAAAGTCAGTCAAAAAAGAGAGAAAAAGTCAGTCAAAAAAAAGAGAGAAAAAGTCAGTCAAAAAAAGAGAGAAAAAGTCAGTCAAAAAAAAGAGAAAAATTCAGTCAAAAAAAAAGAGAGAAAAAGTCAGTCAAAAAAAAAGAGAGAAAAAGTAAGTCAAAAAAAGAGGGAAAAAGTCAGTCAAAAAAAAGAGAGAAAAAGTCAGTCAGACAGACAGACAGACAGACAGACAGACAGACAGACAGACAGACAGACAGACAGACAGACAGACAGACAGACAGACAGACAGACAGACAGACAGACAAAGAAAAAAATAGAAAGAAAAGAAAGAGAGTAAAAGTCAGTCAGTCAAAAAAAGAGAAAGTCAGTCAGTCAGTCAAAAAGAGAAAAAAAGACAGAAAAAAACGAAAGAGTCAGTAAGTAAGTGAAAGTCAGTCAGTCAAAAAAGAGACAAAAAAGTCAGTCAGTCAAAAAGAGAAAAAAAGAAAGAGTCAGTAAGTAAGTGAAAGTCAGTCAAAAAAAAGAGAAAAATGTCAGTCAAAAAAAAAGAGAGAAAAAGTCAGTCAAAAGAAAAGAGAGAAAAAGTCAGTCAAAAAAAAGAGGGAAAAAGTCAGTCAAAAAAAGAGGGAAAAGGTCAGTCAAAAAAAAGAGAAAAAAGTCAGTCAAAAAAAAAGAGAGAAAAAGTCAGTCAAAAAAAAAGAGAGAAAAAGTCAGTCAAAAAAAAGAGGAAAAGTCAGTCAAAAAAAGAGAAAAAGTCAGTCAAAAAAAAGAGAAAAAGTCAGTCAAAAAAAAAGAGAGAAAAAGTCAGTCAGTCAGTCAGTCAGTCAGTCAGTCAGTCAGTCAGTCAGTCAGTCAGTCAGTCAGACAGACAGACAGACAGACAGACAGACAGACAGACAGACAGACAGACAGACAGACAGACAGACAGACAGACAGACAGACAGACAGACAGACAGACAGACAGACAGACAGACAGACAGACAGACAGACAGACAGACAGACAGAGAAAAAAATAGAAAGAAAAGAAAGAGAGTAAAAGTCAGTCAGTCAAAAAAAGAGAAAGTCAGTCAGTCAGTCAAAAAGAGAAAAAAAGACAGAAAAAAACGAAAGAGTCAGTAAGTAAGTGAAAGTCAGTCAGTCAAAAAGAGAAAAAAAGAAAGAGTCAGTAAGTAAGTGAAAGTCAGTCAAAAAAAAGAGAAAAAAGTCAGTCAAAAAAAAAGAGAGAAAAAGTCAGTCAAAAAAAAGAGGGAAAAAGTCAGTCAAAAAAAGAGGGAAAAGGTCAGTCAAAAAAATGAGAAAAAAGTCAGTCAAAAAAGAAAGAGAGAAAAAGTCAGTCAAAAAAAAGAGAGAAAAAGTCAGTCAAAAAAAAGAGGGAAAAAGTCAGTCAAAAAAAAGAGGAAAAGTCAGTCAAAAAAAAGAGAAAAAGTCAGTCAAAAAAAAAGAGAGAAAAAGTCAGTCAGTCAGTCAGTCAGTCAGTCAGTCAGTCAGTCAGACAGTCAGACAGACAGACAGACAGACAGACAAAGAAAAAAATAGAAAGAAAAGAAAGAGAGTAAAAGTCAGTCAGTCAGTCAGTCAGTCAGTCAGTCAGTCAGTCAGTCAGTCAGTCAGTCAGTCAGACAGACAGACAGACAGACAGACAGACAGACAGACAGACAGACAGACAGACAGACAGACAGACAGACAGACAGACAGACAGAGAAAAAAATAGAAAGAAAAGAAAGAGAGTAAAAGTCAGTCAGTCAAAAAAAGAGAAAGTCAGTCAGTCAGTCAAAAAGAGAAAAAAAGACAGAAAAAAACGAAAGAGTCAGTAAGTAAGTGAAAGTCAGTCAGTCAAAAAGAGAAAAAAAGAAAGAGTCAGTAAGTAAGTGAAAGTCAGTCAAAAAAAAGAGAAAAAAGTCAGTCAAAAAAAAAGAGAGAAAAAGTCAGTCAAAAAAAAGAGGGAAAAAGTCAGTCAAAAAAAGAGGGAAAAGGTCAGTCAAAAAAATGAGAAAAAAGTCAGTCAAAAAAGAAAGAGAGAAAAAGTCAGTCAAAAAAAAGAGAGAAAAAGTCAGTCAAAAAAAAGAGGGAAAAAGTCAGTCAAAAAAAAGAGGAAAAGTCAGTCAAAAAAAAGAGAAAAAGTCAGTCAAAAAAAAAGAGAGAAAAAGTCAGTCAGTCAGTCAGTCAGTCAGTCAGTCAGTCAGTCAGACAGTCAGACAGACAGACAGACAGACAGACAAAGAAAAAAATAGAAAGAAAAGAAAGAGAGTAAAAGTCAGTCAGTCAAAAAAAGAGAAAGTCAGTCAAAAAGAGAAAAAAAGACAGAAAAAAACGAAAGAGTCAGTAAGTAAGTGAAAGTCAGTCAGTCAAATAAGAGACAAAAAAGTCAGTCAGTCAAATAGAGAAAAAAAGAAAGAGTCAGTAAGTAAGTGAAAGTCAGTCAAAAAAAAGAGGGAAAAAGTCAGTCAAAAAAAAGAGAAAAAAGTCAGTCAAAAAAAAGAGAAAAAGTCAGTCAAAAAAAAGACAGAAAAAGTCAGTCAAAAAAAAGAGAAAAAAGTCAGTCAAAAAAAAAGAGAAAAAAGTCAGTCAAAAAAAAAGAGAAAAAGTCAGTCAAAAAAAAGAGAGAAAAAGTCAGTCAAAAAAAAAGAGAGAAAAAGTCAGTCAAAAAAAAGAGGGAAAAAGTCAGTCAAAAACAAGAGGGAAAAAGTCAGTCAAAAAAAAGAGACAAAAAAGTCAGTCAGTCAAAAAGAGAAAAAAAGAAAGAGTCAGTAAGTAAGTGAAAGTCAGTCAAAAAAAAGAGAAAAAAGTCAGTCAAAAAAGAGAGAAAAAGTCAGTCAAAAAAAAGAGAGAAAAAGTCAGTCAAAAAAAGAGAGAAAAAGTCAGTCAAAAAAAAGAGAAAAATTCAGTCAAAAAAAAAGAGAGAAAAAGTCAGTCAAAAAAAAAGAGAGAAAAAGTAAGTCAAAAAAAGAGGGAAAAAGTCAGTCAAAAAAAAGAGAGAAAAAGTCAGTCAGTCAGTCAGTCAGTCAGTCAGTCAGTCAGTCAGTCAGTCAGTCAGACAGTCAGACAGTCAGACAGACAGACAGACAGACAGACAGACAGACAGACAGACAGACAGACAGACAGAGAAAAAAATAGAAAGAAAAGAAAGAGAGTAAAAGTCAGTCAGTCAAAAAAAGAGAAAGTCAGTCAGTCAGTCAAAAAGAGAAAAAAAGACAGAAAAAAACGAAAGAGTCAGTAAGTAAGTGAAAGTCAGTCAGTCAAAAAGAGAAAAAAAGAAAGAGTCAGTAAGTAAGTGAAAGTCAGTCAAAAAAAAGAGAAAAAAGTCAGTCAAAAAAAAAGAGAGAAAAAGTCAGTCAAAAAAAAGAGGGAAAAAGTCAGTCAAAAAAAGAGGGAAAAGGTCAGTCAAAAAAATGAGAAAAAAGTCAGTCAAAAAAGAAAGAGAGAAAAAGTCAGTCAAAAAAAAGAGAGAAAAAGTCAGTCAAAAAAAAGAGGGAAAAAGTCAGTCAAAAAAAAGAGGAAAAGTCAGTCAACAAAAAGAGAAAAAGTCAGTCAAAAAAAAAGAGAGAAAAAGTCAGTCAGTCAGTCAGTCAGTCAGTCAGTCAGTCAGTCAGACAGTCAGACAGACAGACAGACAGACAGACAAAGAAAAAAATAGAAAGAAAAGAAAGAGAGTAAAAGTCAGTCAGTCAGTCAGTCAGTCAGTCAGTCAGTCAGTCAGTCAGTCAGTCAGTCAGTCAGTCAGACAGACAGACAGACAGACAGACAGACAGACAGACAGACAGACAGACAGACAGACAGACAGACAGACAGACAGACAGACAGACAGACAGACAGACAGACAGACAGACAGACAGACAGACAGACAGACAGACAGACAGACAGACAGACAGACAGACAGACAGACAGACAGACAGACAGACAGACAGACAGACAGAGAAAAAAATAGAAAGAAAAGAAAGAGAGTAAAAGTCAGTCAGTCAAAAAAAGAGAAAGTCAGTCAGTCAGTCAAAAAGAGAAAAAAAGACAGAAAAAAACGAAAGAGTCAGTAAGTAAGTGAAAGTCAGTCAGTCAAAAAGAGAAAAAAAGAAAGAGTCAGTAAGTAAGTGAAAGTCAGTCAAAAAAAAGAGAAAAAAGTCAGTCAAAAAAAAAGAGAGAAAAAGTCAGTCAAAAAAAAGAGGGAAAAAGTCAGTCAAAAAAAGAGGGAAAAGGTCAGTCAAAAAAATGAGAAAAAAGTCAGTCAAAAAAGAAAGAGAGAAAAAGTCAGTCAAAAAAAAGAGAGAAAAAGTCAGTCAAAAAAAAGAGGGAAAAAGTCAGTCAAAAAAAAGAGGAAAAGTCAGTCAAAAAAAAGAGAAAAAGTCAGTCAAAAAAAAAGAGAGAAAAAGTCAGTCAGTCAGTCAGTCAGTCAGTCAGTCAGTCAGTCAGACAGTCAGACAGACAGACAGACAGACAGACAAAGAAAAAAATAGAAAGAAAAGAAAGAGAGTAAAAGTCAGTCAGTCAAAAAAAGAGAAAGTCAGTCAAAAAGAGAAAAAAAGACAGAAAAAAACGAAAGAGTCAGTAAGTAAGTGAAAGTCAGTCAGTCAAATAAGAGACAAAAAAGTCAGTCAGTCAAATAGAGAAAAAAAGAAAGAGTCAGTAAGTAAGTGAAAGTCAGTCAAAAAAAAGAGGGAAAAAGTCAGTCAAAAAAAAGAGAAAAAAGTCAGTCAAAAAAAAGAGAAAAAGTCAGTCAAAAAAAAGACAGAAAAAGTCAGTCAAAAAAAAGAGAAAAAAGTCAGTCAAAAAAAAAGAGAAAAAAGTCAGTCAAAAAAAAAGAGAAAAAGTCAGTCAAAAAAAAGAGAGAAAAAGTCAGTCAAAAAAAAAGAGAGAAAAAGTCAGTCAAAAAAAAGAGGGAAAAAGTCAGTCAAAAACAAGAGGGAAAAAGTCAGTCAAAAAAAAGAGACAAAAAAGTCAGTCAGTCAAAAAGAGAAAAAAAGAAAGAGTCAGTAAGTAAGTGAAAGTCAGTCAAAAAAAAGAGAAAAAAGTCAGTCAAAAAAGAGAGAAAAAGTCAGTCAAAAAAAAGAGAGAAAAAGTCAGTCAAAAAAAGAGAGAAAAAGTCAGTCAAAAAAAAGAGAAAAATTCAGTCAAAAAAAAAGAGAGAAAAAGTCAGTCAAAAAAAAAGAGAGAAAAAGTAAGTCAAAAAAAGAGGGAAAAAGTCAGTCAAAAAAAAGAGAGAAAAAGTCAGTCAGTCAGTCAGTCAGTCAGTCAGTCAGTCAGTCAGTCAGTCAGTCAGTCAGTCAGTCAGTCAGTCAGTCAGTCAGTCAGTCAGTCAGTCAGTCAGTCAGTCAGTCAGTCAGTCAGTCAGTCAGTCAGTCAGTCAGTCAGTCAGTCAGACAGACAGACAGACAGACAGACAGACAGACAGACAGACAGACAGACAGACAGACAGACAGACAGACAGACAGACAGACAGACAGACAGACAGACAAAGAAAAAAATAGAAAGAAAAGAAAGAGTAAAAGTCAGTCAAAAAAAAGAGAGAAAAAGTCAGTCAAAAAAAAGAGAGAAAAAGTCAGTCAAAAAAAAGAGGGTAAAAGTCAGTCAAAAAAAAAGAGGGAAAAAGTCAGTCAAAAAAAAGAGGGAAAAAATCAGTCAAAAAAAGAAAGGAGAAAAAGTCAGTCAGTCAGTCAGTCAGTCAGTCAGTCAGTCAGTCAGTCAGTCAGTCAGTCAGTCAGTCAGTCAGTCAGTCAGTCAGTCAGTCAGTCAGTCAGTCAGTCAGTCAGTCAGTCAGTCAGACAGACAGACAGACAGACAGACAGACAGACAGACAGACAGACAGACAGACAGACAGACAGACAGACAGACAGACAGACAGACAGAGAAAAAAATAGAAAGAAAAGAAAGAGAGTAAAAGTCAGTCAGTCAAAAAAAGAGAAAAAGTCAGTCAGTCAGTCAAAAAGAGAAAAAAAGACAGAAAAAAACGAAAGAGTCAGTAAGTAAGTGAAAGTCAGTCAGTCAAAAAAGAGAGAAAAAAGTCAGTCAGTCACAAAGAGAAAAAAAGAAAGAGTCAGTAAGTAAGTGAAAGTCAGTCAAAAAAAAAAAAAAAAAGTCAGTCAAAAAAAAAGAGAGAAAAAGTCAGTCAAAAAAACAGAGAAAAAGTCAGTCAAAAAAAAGAGAGAAAAAGTCAGTCAAAAAAAGAGAGAAAAAGTCAGTCAAAAAAAAGAGGGAAAAAGTCAGTCAAAAAAAAGAGGGAAAAAGTCAGTCAAAAAAAAGAGGGAAAAAATCAGTCAAAAAAAAGAGAGAATCAGTCAGTCAGTCAGTCAGTCAGTCAGTCAGTCAGTCAGTCAGTCAGACAGTCAGACAGACAGACAGACAGACAGACAGACAGACAGACAGACAGAGAAAAAAATAGAAAGAAAAGAAAGAGAGTAAAAGTCAGTCAGTCAAAAAAAGAGATAAAGTCAGTCAGTCAGTCAAAAAGAGAAAAAAAGACAGAAAAAAACGAAAGAGTCAGTAAGTAAGTGAAAGTCAGTCAGTCAAAAAAGAGAGAAAAAAGTCAGTCAGTCACAAAGAGAAAAAAAGAAAGAGTCAGTAAGTAAGTGAAAGTCAGTCAAAAAAAAAAAAAAAAAGTCAGTCAAAAAAAAAGAGAGAAAAAGTCAGTCAAAAAAAAAGAGATAAATTGTTAGTCAAAAAAAAAGAGAGAAAAAGTAAGTCAAAAAAAGAGGGAAAAAGTCAGTCAAAAACAAGAGGGAAAAAGTCAGTCAAAAAAAAAGAGACAAAAAAGTCAGTCAGTCAAAAAGAGAAAAAAAGAAAGAGTCAGTAAGTAAGTGAAAGTCAGTCAAAAAAAAGAGAGAAAAAGTCAGTAAAAAAAAGGAGAGAAAAAGTCAGTCAAAAAAAGAGAGAAAAAGTCAGTCAAAAAAAAGAGAAAAAGTCAGTCAAAAAAAAAGAGAAAAGAGTCAGTCAAAAAAAAAGAGAAAAAAGTCAGTCAGTCAGTCAAAAAGAGAAAAAAAGACAGAAAAAAACGAAAGAGTCAGTAAGTAAGTGAAAGTCAGTCAGTCAAAAAAGAGAGAAAAAGTCAGTCAGTCAGTCAAAAAGAGAAAAAAAGACAGAAAAAAACGAAAGAGTCAGTAAGTAAGTGAAAGTCAGTCAGTCAAAAAAGAGAGAAAAAAGTCAGTCAGTCACAAAGAGAAAAAAAGAAAGAGTCAGTAAGTAAGTGAAAGTCAGTCAAAAAAAAAGAGAGAAAAAGTCAGTCAAAAAAAAAGAGATAAATTGTCAGTCAAAAAAACAGAGAGAAAAAGTCAGTCAAAAAAAAAGAGAGAAAAAGTCAGTCAAAAAAAAGAGAGAAAAAGTCAGTCAAAAAAAAAGAGACAAAAAAGTCAGTCAGTCAAAAAGAGAAAAAAAGAAATAGTCAGTAAGTAAGTGAAAGTCAGTCAAAAAAAAGAGAGAAAAAGTCAGTAAAAAAAAGGAGAGAAAAAGTCAGTCAAAAAAAGAGAGAAAAAGTCAGTCAAAAAAAAGAGAAAAAGTCAGTCAAAAAAAAGAGAAAAATTCAGTCAAAAAAAAAGAGAGAAAAAGTCAGTCAAAAAAAGAGGGAAAAAGTCAATCAAAAACAAGAGGGAAAAAGTCAGTCAAAAAAAAAGAGACAAAAAAGTCAGTCAGTCAAAAAGAGAAAAAAAGAAAGAGTCAGTAAGTAAAAGTCAGTCAAAAAAAAGAGAAAAAAGTCAGTCAAAAAAAAAGAGAAAAAAGTCAGTCAAAAAAAAAGAGAAAAAAGTCAGTCAGTCAGTCAAAAAGAGAAAAAAAGACAGAAAAAAACGAAAGAGTCAGTAAGTAAGTGAAAGTCAGTCAGTCAAAAAAGAGAGAAAAAAGTCAGTCAGTCACAAAGAGAAAAAAAGAAAGAGTCAGTAAGTAAGTGAAAGTCAGTCAAAAAAAAAGAGAGAAAAAGTCAGTCAAAAAAAAAGAGATAAATTGTCAGTCAAAAAAACAGAGAGAAAAAGTCAGTCAAAAAAACAGAGAAAAAAAGTCAGTCAAAAAAAAGAGAGAAAAAGTCAGTCAAAAAAAAGAGAGAAAAAGTCAGTCAAAAAAAAGAGGGAAAAAGTCAGTCAAAAAAAAAGAGGGAAAAAGTCAGTCAAAAAAAGAGAGGGAAAAAGTCAGTCAGTCACAAAGAGAAAAAAAGAAAGAGTCAGTAAGTAAGTGAAAGTCAGTCAAAAAAAAAAAAAAAATCAGTCAAAAAAAAGAGAGAAAAAGTCAGTCAGTCAGTCAGTCAGTCAGTCAGTCAGTCAGTCAGTCAGTCAGTCAGTCAGTCAGTCAGTCAGTCAGTCAGTCAGTCAGTCAGTCAGTCAGACAGTCAGACAGACAGACAGACAGACAGACAGACAGACAGAGAAAAAAATAGAAAGAAAAGAAAGAGAGTAAAAGTCAGTCAGTCAAAAAAAGAGATAAAGTCAGTCAGTCAGTCAAAAAGAGAAAAAAAGACAGAAAAAAACGAAAGAGTCAGTAAGTAAGTGAAAGTCAGTCAGTCAAAAAAGAGAGAAAAAAGTCAGTCAGTCACAAAGAGAAAAAAAGAAAGAGTCAGTAAGTAAGTGAAAGTCAGTCAAAAAAAAAAAAAAAAAGTCAGTCAAAAAAAAAGAGATAAATTGTTAGTCAAAAAAAAAGAGAGAAAAAGTAAGTCAAAAAAAGAGGGAAAAAGTCAGTCAAAAACAAGAGGGAAAAAGTCAGTCAAAAAAAAAGAGACAAAAAAGTCAGTCAGTCAAAAAGAGAAAAAAAGAAAGAGTCAGTAAGTAAGTGAAAGTCAGTCAAAAAAAAGAGAGAAAAAGTCAGTAAAAAAAAGGAGAGAAAAAGTCAGTCAAAAAAAGAGAGAAAAAGTCAGTCAAAAAAAAGAGAAAAAGTCAGTCAAAAAAAAGAGAAAAATTCAGTCAAAAAAAAAGAGAGAAAAAGTCAGTCAAAAAAAGAGGGAAAAAGTCAATCAAAAACAAGAGGGAAAAAGTCAGTCAAAAAAAAAGAGACAAAAAAGTCAGTCAGTCAAAAAGAGAAAAAAAGAAAGAGTCAGTAAGTAAAAGTCAGTCAAAAAAAAGAGAAAAAAGTCAGTCAAAAAAAAAGAGAAAAAAGTCAGTCAAAAAAAAAGAGAAAAAAGTCAGTCAGTCAGTCAAAAAGAGAAAAAAAGACAGAAAAAAACGAAAGAGTCAGTAAGTAAGTGAAAGTCAGTCAGTCAAAAAAGAGAGAAAAAGTCAGTCAGTCAGTCAAAAAGAGAAAAAAAGACAGAAAAAAACGAAAGAGTCAGTAAGTAAGTGAAAGTCAGTCAGTCAAAAAAGAGAGAAAAAAGTCAGTCAGTCACAAAGAGAAAAAAAGAAAGAGTCAGTAAGTAAGTGAAAGTCAGTCAAAAAAAAAGAGAGAAAAAGTCAGTCAAAAAAAAAGAGATAAATTGTCAGTCAAAAAAACAGAGAGAAAAAGTCAGTCAAAAAAAAGAGAGAAAAACTCAGTCAAAAAAAAGAGAGAAAAAGTCAGTCAAAAAAAAGAGAGAAAAAGTCAGTCAAAAAAAAGAGGGAAAAAGTCAGTCAAAAAAAAAGAGGGAAAAAGTCAGTCAAAAAAAGAGAGAAAAAGTCAGTCAGTCAGTCAGTCAGTCAGTCAGTCAGTCAGTCAGTCAGACAGTCAGACAGACAGACAGACAGACAGACAGACAGACAGACAGACAGACAGACAGACAGAGAAAAAAATAGAAAGAAAAGAAAGAGAGTAAAAGTCAGTCAGTCAAAAAAAGAGAAAAAGTCAGTCAGTCAGTCAAAAAGAGAAAAAAAGACAGAAAAAAACGAAAGACTCAGTAAGTAAGTGAAAGTCAGTCAGTCAAAAAAGAGAGAAAAAAGTCAGTCAGTCACAAAGAGAAAAAAAGAAAGAGTCAGTAAGTAAGTGAAAGTCAGTCAGTCAAAAAAGAGAGAAAAAAGTCAGTCAGTCACAAAGAGAAAAAAAGAAAGAGTCAGTAAGTAAGTGAAAGTCAGTCAAAAAAAAAGAGAAAAAGTCAGTCAAAAAAAAAGAGATAAATTGTCAGTCAAAAAAACAGAGAGAAAAAGTCAGTCAAAAAAAAAGAGAGAAAAAGTCAGTCAAAAAAAAGAGAGAAAAAGTCAGTCAAAAAAAAGAGAGAAAAAGTCAGTCAAAAAAAAGAGGGAAAAAGTCAGTCAAAAAAAAAGAGGGAAAAAGTCAGTCAAAAAAAGAGAGAAAAAGTCAGTCAGTCAGTCAGTCAGTCAGTCAGTCAGTCAGTCAGTCAGTCAGTCAGTCAGTCATTCAGTCAGACAGTCAGACAGACAGACAGACAGACAGACAGACAGACAGACAGACAGACAGACAGACAGAGAAAAAAATAGAAAGAAAAGAAAGAGAGTAAAAGTCAGTCAGTCAAAAAAAGAGAAAAAGTCAGTCAGTCAGTCAAAAAGAGAAAAAAAGACAGAAAAAAACGAAAGAGTCAGTAAGTAAGTGAAAGTCAGTCAGTCAAAAAAGAGAGAAAAAAGTCAGTCAGTCACAAAGAGAAAAAAAGAAAGAGTCAGTAAGTAAGTGAAAGTCAGTCAAAAAAAAAAAAAAAAGTCAGTCAAAAAAAAAGAGAGAAAAAGTCAGTCAAAAAGAACAGAGAAAAAGTCAGTCAAAAAAAAGAGAGAAAAAGTCAGTCAAAAAAAAGAGAGAAAAAGTCAGTCAAAAAAAAGAGGGAAAAAGTCAGTCAAAAAAAAAGAGGGAAAAAGTCAGTCAGAAAAAAGAGGGAAAAAATCAGTCAAAAAAAAGAGAGAAAAAGTCAGTCAGTCAGTCAGTCAGTCAGTCAGTCATTCAGTCAGACAGTCAGACAGACAGACAGACAGACAGACAGACAGACAGACAGACAGAGAAAAAAATAGAAAGAAAAGAAAGAGAGTAAAAGTCAGTCAGTCAAAAAAAGAGAAAAAGTCAGTCAGTCAGTCAAAAAGAGAAAAAAAGACAGAAAAAAACGAAAGAGTCAGTAAGTAAGTGAAAGTCAGTCAGTCAAAAAAGAGAGAAAAAAGTCAGTCAGTCACAAAGAGAAAAAAAGAAAGAGTCAGTAAGTAAGTGAAAGTCAGTCAAAAAAAAAGAGAGAAAAAGTCAGTCAAAAAAAAAGAGATAAATTGTCAGTCAAAAAAACAGAGAGAAAAAGTCAGTCAAAAAAAAAGAGAGAAAAAGTCAGTCAAAAAAAAGAGAGAAAAAGTCAGTCAAAAAAAAGAGAGAAAAAGTCAGTCAAAAAAAAGAGGGAAAAAGTCAGTCAAAAAAAAAGAGGGAAAAAGTCAGTCAAAAAAAGAGAGAAAAAGTCAGTCAGTCAGTCAGTCAGTCAGTCAGTCAGTCAGTCATTCAGTCAGACAGTCAGACAGACAGACAGACAGACAGACAGACAGACAGACAGACAGACAGACAGACAGACAGACAGACAGACAGACAGACAGACAGACAGACAGACAGACAGACAGACAGAGAAAAAAATAGAAAGAAAAGAAAGAGAGTAAAAGTCAGTCAGTCAAAAAAAGAGAAAAAGTCAGTCAGTCAGTCAAAAAGAGAAAAAAAGACAGAAAAAAACGAAAGAGTCAGTAAGTAAGTGAAAGTCAGTCAGTCAAAAAAGAGAGAAAAAAGTCAGTCAGTCACAAAGAGAAAAAAAGAAAGAGTCAGTAAGTAAGTGAAAGTCAGTCAAAAAAAAAAAAAAAAGTCAGTCAAAAAAAAAGAGAGAAAAAGTCAGTCAAAAAGAACAGAGAAAAAGTCAGTCAAAAAAAAGAGAGAAAAAGTCAGTCAAAAAAAAGAGAGAAAAAGTCAGTCAAAAAAAAGAGGGAAAAAGTCAGTCAGAAAAAAGAGGGAAAAAATCAGTCAAAAAAAAGAGAGAAAAAGTCAGTCAGTCAGTCAGTCAGTCAGTCAGTCAGTCAGTCAGTCAGTCAGTCAGTCAGTCAGTCAGTCAGTCAGTCAGTCAGTCAGTCAGTCAGTCAGTCAGTCAGTCAGTCAGTCAGTCAGTCAGTCAGTCAGTCAGTCAGTCAGTCAGTCAGTCAGTCAGTCAGACAGACAGACAGACAGACAGACAGACAGACAGACAGACAGACAGACAGAGAAAAAAATAGAAAGAAAAGAAAGAGAGTAAAAGTCAGTCAGTCAAAAGAGAAAAAGTCAGTCAGTCAGTCAAAAAGAGAAAAAAAGACAGAAAAAAACGAAAGAGTCAGTAAGTAAGTTAAGGTCAGTCAGTCAAAAAAGAGAGAAAAAAGTCAGTCAAAAAGAGAAAAAAAGAAAGAGTCAGTAAGTAAGTGAAAGTCAGTCAAAAAAAAGAGAGAAAAAGTCAGTAAAAAAAAGGAGAGAAAAAGTCAGTCAAAAAAAGAGAGAAAAAGTCAGTCAAAAAAAAGAGAAAAAGTCAGTCAAAAAAAAGAGAAAAATTCAGTCAAAAAAAAAGAGAGAAAAAGTCAGTCAAAAAAAGAGGGAAAAAGTCAATCAAAAACAAGAGGGAAAAAGTCAGTCAAAAAAAAAGAGACAAAAAAGTCAGTCAGTCAAAAAGAGAAAAAAAGAAAGAGTCAGTAAGTAAAAGTCAGTCAAAAAAAAGAGAAAAAAGTCAGTCAAAAAAAAAGAGAAAAAAGTCAGTCAAAAAAAAAGAGAAAAAAGTCAGTCAGTCAGTCAAAAAGAGAAAAAAAGACAGAAAAAAACGAAAGAGTCAGTAAGTAAGTGAAAGTCAGTCAGTCAAAAAAGAGAGAAAAAGTCAGTCAGTCAGTCAAAAAGAGAAAAAAAGACAGAAAAAAACGAAAGAGTCAGTAAGTAAGTGAAAGTCAGTCAGTCAAAAAAGAGAGAAAAAAGTCAGTCAGTCACAAAGAGAAAAAAAGAAAGAGTCAGTAAGTAAGTGAAAGTCAGTCAAAAAAAAAGAGAGAAAAAGTCAGTCAAAAAAAAAGAGATAAATTGTCAGTCAAAAAAACAGAGAGAAAAAGTCAGTCAAAAAAAAAGAGAGAAAAAGTCAGTCAAAAAAAAGAGAGAAAAAGTCAGTCAAAAAAAAGAGAGAAAAAGTCAGTCAAAAAAAAGAGGGAAAAAGTCAGTCAAAAAAAAGAGGGAAAAAGTCAGTCAAAAAAAGAGAGAAAAAGTCAGTCAGTCAGTCAGTCAGTCAGTCAGTCAGTCAGTCAGTCATTCAGTCAGACAGTCAGACAGACAGACAGACAGACAGACAGACAGAGAAAAAAATAGAAAGAAAAGAAAGAGAGTAAAAGTCAGTCAGTCAAAAAAAGAGAAAAAGTCAGTCAGTCAGTCAAAAAGAGAAAAAAAGACAGAAAAAAACGAAAGAGTCAGTAAGTAAGTGAAAGTCAGTCAGTCAAAAAAGAGAGAAAAAAGTCAGTCAGTCACAAAGAGAAAAAAAGAAAGAGTCAGTAAGTAAGTGAAAGTCAGTCAAAAAAAAGAGAGAAAAAGTCAGTCAAAAAAAGAGGGAAAAAGTCAGTCAAAAAAAAAGAGGGAAAAAGTCAGTCAGAAAAAAGAGGGAAAAAATCAGTCAAAAAAAAGAGAGAAAAAGTCAGTCAGTCAGTCAGTCAGTCAGTCAGTCAGTCAGTCAGTCAGTCAGTCAGTCAGTCAGTCAGTCAGTCAGTCAGTCAGTCAGTCAGACAGACAGACAGACAGACAGACAGACAGACAGACAGACAGACAGACAGACAGACAGACAGACAGACAGACAGAGAAAAAAATAGAAAGAAAAGAAAGAGAGTAAAAGTCAGTCAGTCAAAAAAAGAGAAAAAGTCAGTCAGTCAGTCAAAAAAGAGACAAAAAAGTCAGTCAAAAAAAAGAGGGAAAAAGTCAGTCAAAAAAAAGAGAAAAAGTCAGTCAGTCAGTCAGTCAGTCAGTCAGTCAGTCAGTCAGTCAGTCAGTCAGTCAGTCAGTCAGTCAGTCAGTCAGTCAGTCAGTCAGTCAGTCAGTCAGTCAGTCAGTCAGTCAGTCAGTCAGACAGACAGACAGACAGACAGACAGACAGACAGACAGACAGACAGACAGACAGACAGACAGACAGACAGACAGACAGACAGACAGACAGACAGACAGACAGACAGACAGACAGACAGAGAAAAAAATAGAAAGAAAAGAAAGAGAGTAAAAGTCAGTCAGTCAAAAGAGAAAAAAAGACAGAAAAAAACGAAAGAGTCAGTAAGTAAGTTAAGGTCAGTCATTCAAAAAAGAGAGAAAAAAGTCAGTCAGTCACAAAGAGAAAAAAAGAAAGAGTCAGTAAGTAAGTGAAAGTCAGTCAAAAAAAAAGAGAGAAAAAGTCAGTCAAAAAAAAAGAGATAAATTGTCAGTCAAAAAAACAGAGAGAAAAAGTCAGTCAAAAAAAGAGTGAAAAAGTCAGTCAAAAAAAAGAGAGAAAAAGTCAGTCAAAAAAAGAGAGAAAAAGTCAGTCAAAAAAAAGAGGGAAAAAGTCAGTCAAAAAAAAAGAGGGAAAAGGTCAGTCAAAAAAAAGAGGGAAAAAATCAGTCAAGAAAAAGTCAGTCAGTCAGTCAGTCAGTCAGTCAGTCAGTCAGTCAGTCAGTCAGTCAGTCAGTCAGTCAGTCAGTCAGTCAGTCAGTCAGTCAGTCAGTCAGTCAGTCAGTCAGTCAGTCAGTCAGTCAGTCAGTCAGTCAGTCAGTCAGACAGACAGACAGACAGACAGACAGACAGACAGACAGACAGACAGACAGACAGACAGACAGACAGACAGACAGACAGACAGACAGACAGACAGACAGACAGACAGACAGACAGACAGAGAAAAAAATAGAAAGAAAAGAAAGAGAGTAAAAGTCAGTCAGTCAAAAGAGAAAAAGTCAGTCAGTCAGTCAAAAAGAGAAAAAAAGACAGAAAAAAACGAAAGAGTCAGTAAGTAAGTTAAGGTCAGTCAGTCAAAAAAGAGAGAAAAAAGTCAGTCAAAAAGAGAAAAAAAGAAAGAGTCAGTAAGTAAGTGAAAGTCAGTCAAAAAAAAGAGAGAAAAAGTCAGTAAAAAAAAAGGAGAGAAAAAGTCAGTCAAAAAAAGAGAGAAAAAGTCAGTCAAAAAAAAGAGAAAAAGTCAGTCAAAAAAAAGAGAAAAATTCAGTCAAAAAAAAAGAGAGAAAAAGTCAGTCAAAAAAAGAGGGAAAAAGTCAATCAAAAACAAGAGGGAAAAAGTCAGTCAAAAAAAAAGAGACAAAAAAGTCAGTCAGTCAAAAAGAGAAAAAAAGAAAGAGTCAGTAAGTAAAAGTCAGTCAAAAAAAAGAGAAAAAAGTCATTCAAAAAAAAAGAGAAAAAAGTCAGTCAAAAAAAAAGAGAAAAAAGTCAGTCAGTCAGTCAAAAAGAGAAAAAAAGACAGAAAAAAACGAAAGAGTCAGTAAGTAAGTGAAAGTCAGTCAGTCAAAAAAGAGAGAAAAAGTCAGTCAGTCAGTCAAAAAGAGAAAAAAAGACAGAAAAAAACGAAAGAGTCAGTAAGTAAGTGAAAGTCAGTCAGTCAAAAAAGAGAGAAAAAAGTCAGTCAGTCACAAAGAGAAAAAAAGAAAGAGTCAGTAAGTAAGTGAAAGTCAGTCAAAAAAAAAGAGAGAAAAAGTCAGTCAAAAAAAAAGAGATAAATTGTCAGTCAAAAAAACAGAGAGAAAAAGTCAGTCAAAAAAAAAGAGAGAAAAAGTCAGTCAAAAAAAAGAGAGAAAAAGTCAGTCAAAAAAAAGAGAGAAAAAGTCAGTCAAAAAAAAGAGGGAAAAAGTCAGTCAAAAAAAAGAGGGAAAAAGTCAGTCAAAAAAAGAGAGAAAAAGTCAGTCAGTCAGTCAGTCAGTCAGTCAGTCAGTCAGTCATTCAGTCAGACAGTCAGACAGACAGACAGACAGACAGACAGACAGAGAAAAAAATAGAAAGAAAAGAAAGAGAGTAAAAGTCAGTCAGTCAAAAAAAGAGAAAAAGTCAGTCAGTCAGTCAAAAAGAGAAAAAAAGACAGAAAAAAACGAAAGAGTCAGTAAGTAAGTGAAAGTCAGTCAGTCAAAAAAGAGAGAAAAAAGTCAGTCAGTCACAAAGAGAAAAAAAGAAAGAGTCAGTAAGTAAGTGAAAGTCAGTCAAAAAAAAGAGAGAAAAAGTCAGTCAAAAAAAGAGGGAAAAAGTCAGTCAAAAAAAAAGGGAAAAAGTCAGTCAGAAAAAAGAGGGAAAAAATCAGTCAAAAAAAAGAGAGAAAAAGTCAGTCAGTCAGTCAGTCAGTCAGTCAGTCAGTCAGTCAGTCAGTCAGTCAGTCAGTCAGTCAGTCAGTCAGTCAGACAGACAGACAGACAGACAGACAGACAGACAGACAGACAGACAGACAGACAGACAGACAGACAGACAGACAGACAGACAGACAGACAGACAGACAGACAGACAGACAGAGAAAAAAATAGAAAGAAAAGAAAGAGAGTAAAAGTCAGTCAGTCAAAAGAGAAAAAGTCAGTCAGTCAGTCAAAAAGAGAAAAAAAGACAGAAAAAAACGAAAGAGTCAGTAAGTAAGTTAAGGTCAGTCAGTCAAAAAAGAGAGAAAAAAGTCAGTCAAAAAGAGAAAAAAAGAAAGAGTCAGTAAGTAAGTGAAAGTCAGTCAAAAAAAAGAGAGAAAAAGTCAGTAAAAAAAAAGGAGAGAAAAAGTCAGTCAAAAAAAGAGAGAAAAAGTCAGTCAAAAAAAAGAGAAAAAGTCAGTCAAAAAAAAGAGAAAAATTCAGTCAAAAAAAAAGAGAGAAAAAGTCAGTCAAAAAAAGAGGGAAAAAGTCAATCAAAAACAAGAGGGAAAAAGTCAGTCAAAAAAAAAGAGACAAAAAAGTCAGTCAGTCAAAAAGAGAAAAAAAGAAAGAGTCAGTAAGTAAAAGTCAGTCAAAAAAAAGAGAAAAAAGTCAGTCAAAAAAAAAGAGAAAAAAGTCAGTCAAAAAAAAAGAGAAAAAAGTCAGTCAGTCAGTCAAAAAGAGAAAAAAAGACAGAAAAAAACGAAAGAGTCAGTAAGTAAGTGAAAGTCAGTCAGTCAAAAAAGAGAGAAAAAGTCAGTCAGTCAGTCAAAAAGAGAAAAAAAGACAGAAAAAAACGAAAGAGTCAGTAAGTAAGTGAAAGTCAGTCAGTCAAAAAAGAGAGAAAAAAGTCAGTCAGTCACAAAGAGAAAAAAAGAAAGAGTCAGTAAGTAAGTGAAAGTCAGTCAAAAAAAAAGAGAGAAAAAGTCAGTCAAAAAAAAAGAGATAAATTGTCAGTCAAAAAAACAGAGAGAAAAAGTCAGTCAAAAAAAAAGAGAGAAAAAGTCAGTCAAAAAAAAGAGAGAAAAAGTCAGTCAAAAAAAAGAGAGAAAAAGTCAGTCAAAAAAAAGAGGGAAAAAGTCAGTCAAAAAAAAGAGGGAAAAAGTCAGTCAAAAAAAGAGAGAAAAAGTCAGTCAGTCAGTCAGTCAGTCAGTCAGTCAGTCAGTCAGTCATTCAGTCAGACAGTCAGACAGACAGACAGACAGACAGAGAAAAAAATAGAAAGAAAAGAAAGAGAGTAAAAGTCAGTCAGTCAAAAAAAGAGAAAAAGTCAGTCAGTCAGTCAAAAAGAGAAAAAAAGACAGAAAAAAACGAAAGAGTCAGTAAGTAAGTGAAAGTCAGTCAGTCAAAAAAGAGAGAAAAAAGTCAGTCAGTCACAAAGAGAAAAAAAGAAAGAGTCAGTAAGTAAGTGAAAGTCAGTCAAAAAAAAGAGAGAAAAAGTCAGTCAAAAAAAGAGGGAAAAAGTCAGTCAAAAAAAAAGAGGGAAAAAGTCAGTCAGAAAAAAGAGGGAAAAAATCAGTCAAAAAAAAGAGAGAAAAAGTCAGTCAGTCAGTCAGTCAGTCAGTCAGTCAGTCAGTCAGTCAGTCAGTCAGTCAGTCAGTCAGTCAGTCAGTCAGTCAGTCAGTCAGTCAGTCAGTCAGTCAGTCAGTCAGTCAGTCAGACAGACAGACAGACAGACAGACAGACAGACAGACAGACAGACAGACAGACAGACAGACAGACAGACAGACAGACAGACAGACAGACAGACAGACAGACAGAGAAAAAAATAGAAAGAAAAGAAAGAGAGTAAAAGTCAGTCAGTCAAAAAAAGAGAAAAAGTCAGTCAGTCAGTCAAAAAAGAGACAAAAAAGTCAGTCAAAAAAAAGAGGGAAAAAGTCAGTCAAAAAAAAGAGAAAAAGTCAGTCAGTCAGTCAGTCAGTCAGTCAGTCAGTCAGTCAGTCAGTCAGTCAGTCAGTCAGTCAGTCAGTCAGTCAGTCAGTCAGTCAGTCAGTCAGTCAGTCAGTCAGTCAGTCAGTCAGTCAGTCAGTCAGTCAGTCAGTCAGTCAGTCAGTCAGTCAGTCAGTCAGACAGACAGACAGACAGACAGACAGACAGACAGACAGACAGACAGACAGACAGACAGACAGACAGACAGACAGACAGACAGACAGACAGACAGACAGACAGACAGACAGACAGACAGACAGACAGACAGACAGACAGACAGACAGACAGACAGACAGACAGACAGACAGACAGAGAAAAAATAGAAAGAAAAGAAAGAGAGTAAAAGTCAGTCAGTCAAAAGAGAAAAAAAGACAGAAAAAAACGAAAGAGTCAGTAAGTAAGTTAAGGTCAGTCATTCAAAAAAGAGAGAAAAAAGTCAGTCAGACACAAAGAGAAAAAAAGAAAGAGTCAGTAAGTAAGTGAAAGTCAGTCAAAAAAAAAAAAAAAAAGTCAGTCAAAAAAAAAGAGAGAAAAAGTCAGTCAAAAAAAAAGAGATAAATTGTCAGTCAAAAAAACAGAGAGAAAAAGTCAGTCAAAAAAAGAGTGAAAAAGTCAGTCAAAAAAAAGAGAGAAAAAGTCAGTCAAAAAAAGAGAGAAAAAGTCAGTAAAAAAAAAGAGGGAAAAAGTCAGTCAAAAGAAAAGAGGGAAAAGGTCAGTCAAAAAAAAGAGGGAAAAAATCAGTCAAAAAAAAGAGAGAAAAAGTCAGTCAGTCAGTCAGTCAGTCAGTCAGTCAGTCAGTCAGTCAGTCAGTCAGTCAGTCAGTCAGTCAGTCAGTCAGTCAGTCAGTCAGTCAGTCAGTCAGTCAGTCAGTCAGTCAGTCAGTCAGACAGACAGACAGACAGACAGACAGACAGACAGACAGACAGACAGACAGACAGACAGACAGACAGACAGACAGACAGACAGACAGACAGACAGACAGACAGACAGACAGAGAAAAAATAGAAAGAAAAGAAAGAGAGTAAAAGTCAGTCAGTCAAAAGAGAAAAAAAGACAGAAAAAAACGAAAGAGTCAGTAAGTAAGTTAAGGTCAGTCATTCAAAAAAGAGAGAAAAAAGTCAGTCAGACACAAAGAGAAAAAAAGAAAGAGTCAGTAAGTAAGTGAAAGTCAGTCAAAAAAAAAAAAAAAAAGTCAGTCAAAAAAAAAGAGAAAAAGTCAGTCAAAAAAAAAGAGATAAATTGTCAGTCAAAAAAACAGAGAGAAAAAGTCAGTCAAAAAAAGAGTGAAAAAGTCAGTCAAAAAAAAGAGAGAAAAAGTCAGTCAAAAAAAGAGAGAAAAAGTCAGTCAAAAAAAAGAGGGAAAAAGTCAGTCAAAAAAAAAGAGGGAAAAGGTCAGTCAAAAAAAAGAGGGAAAAAATCAGTCAAAAAAAAGAGAGAAAAAGTCAGTCAGTCAGTCAGTCAGTCAGTCAGTCAGTCAGTCAGTCAGTCAGTCAGTCAGTCAGTCAGTCAGTCAGTCAGTCAGTCAGTCAGTCAGTCAGACAGACAGACAGACAGACAGACAGACAGACAGACAGACAGACAGACAGACAGACAGACAGACAGACAGACAGACAGACAGAGAAAAAAATAGAAAGAAAAGAAAGAGAGTAAAAGTCAGTCAGTCAAAAAAAGAGAAAGTCAGTCAGTCAGTCAAAAAGAGAAAAAAAGACAGAAAAAAACGAAAGAGTCAGTAAGTAAGTGAAAGTCAGTCAGTCAAAAAAGAGACAAAAAAGTCAGTCAGTCACAAAGACAAAAAGAAAGAGTCAGTAAGTAAGTGAAAGTCAGTCAAAAAAAGAGAGAAAAAGTCAGTCAAAAAAAGAGAGAAAAAGTCAGTCAAAAAAAAAAGAGAAAAAGTCAGTCAAAAAAAAGAGAGAAAAAGTCAGTCAAAAAAAGAGGGAAAAAGTCAGTCAAAAAGAGGGAAAAAGTCAGTAAAAAAAAGAGAGAAAAAGTCAGTCAGTCAGTCAGTCAGTCAGTCAGTCAGTCAGTCAGACAGTCAGACAGTCAGACAGACAGACAGACAGACAGACAGACAGACAGACAGACAGAGAAAAAAATAGAAAGAAAAGAAAGAGAGTAAAAGTCAGTCAGTCAAAAAAAGAGAAAGTCAGTCAGTCAGTCAAAAAGAGAAAAAAAGACAGAAAAAAACGAAAGAGTCAGTAAGTAAGTGAAAGTCAGTCAGTCAAAAAAGAGACAAAAAAGTCAGTCAGTCACAAAGACAAAAAGAAAGAGTCAGTAAGTAAGTGAAAGTCAGTCAAAAAAAGAGAGAAAAAGTCAGTCATAAAAAGAGAGAAAAAGTCAGTCAAAAAAAAAGAGAAAAAGTCAGTCAAAAAAAAGAGAGAAAAAGTCAGTCAAAAAAAGAGGGAAAAAGTCAGTCAAAAAGAGGGAAAAAGTCAGTAAAAAAAAGAGAGAAAAAGTCAGTCAGTCAGTCAGTCAGACAGTCAGACAGTCAGACAGTCAGACAGTCAGACAGACAGACAGACAGACAGACAGACAGACAGACAGAGAAAAAAATAGAAAGAAAAGAAAGAGAGTAAAAGTCAGTCAGTCAAAAAAAGAGAAAAAGTCAGTCAGTCAGTCAAAAAGAGAAAAAAAGACAGAAAAAAACGAAAGAGTCAGTAAGTAAGTGAAAGTCAGTCAGTCAAAAAAGAGACAAAAAAGTCAGTCAGTCACAAAGACAAAAAGAAAGAGTCAGTAAGTAAGTGAAAAGTCAGTCAAAAAAAGAGAGAAAAAGTCAGTCAAAAAAAGAAAGAAAAAGTCAGTCAAAAAAAAAAGAGAAAAAGTCAGTCAAAAAAAAGAGAGAAAAAGTCAGTCAAAAAAAAGAGGGAAAAAGTCAGTCAAAAAAAAGAGGGAAAAAGTCAGTCAGTCAGTCAGTCAGTCAGTCAGTCAGTCAGACAGTCAGACAGTCAGACAGACAGACAGACAGACAGACAGACAGAGAAAAAAATAGAAAGAAAAGAAAGAGAGTAAAAGTCAGTCAGTCAAAAAAAGAGAAAAAGTCAGTCAGTCAGTCAAAAAGAGAAAAAAAGACAGAAAAAAACGAAAGAGTCAGTAAGTAAGTGAAAGTCAGTCAGTCAAAAAAGAGACAAAAAAGTCAGTCAGTCACAAAGACAAAAAGAAAGAGTCAGTAAGTAAGTGAAAAGTCAGTCAAAAAAAGAGAGAAAAAGTCAGTCAAAAAAAGAGAGAAAAAGTCAGTCAATAAAAAAAGAGAAAAAGTCAGTCAAAAAAAAGAGGGAAAAAGTCAGTCAAAAAAAAGAGGGAAAAAGTCAGTCAGTCAGTCAGTCAGTCAGTCAGTCAGTCAGTCAGTCAGTCAGTCAGTCAGTCAGTCAGTCAGTCAGTCAGTCAGTCAGTCAGTCAGTCAGTCAGTCAGTCAGTCAGTCAGTCAGTCAGTCAGTCAGTCAGTCAGTCAGTCAGTCAGTCAGTCAGTCAGTCAGTCAGTCAGTCAGTCAGTCAGTCAGTCAGTCAGACAGACAGACAGACAGACAGACAGACAGACAGACAGACAGACAGACAGACAGACAGACAGACAGACAGACAGACAGACAGACAGACAGACAGACAGACAGACAGACAGACAGACAGAGAAAAAATAGAAAGAAAAGAAAGAGAGTAAAAGTCAGTCAGTCAAAAGAGAAAAAAAGACAGAAAAAAACGAAAGAGTCAGTAAGTAAGTTAAGGTCAGTCATTCAAAAAAGAGAGAAAAAAGTCAGTCAGACACAAAGAGAAAAAAAGAAAGAGTCAGTAAGTAAGTGAAAGTCAGTCAAAAAAAAAAAAAAAAAGTCAGTCAAAAAAAAAGAGAGAAAAAGTCAGTCAAAAAAAAAGAGATAAATTGTCAGTCAAAAAAACAGAGAGAAAAAGTCAGTCAAAAAAAGAGTGAAAAAGTCAGTCAAAAAAAAGAGAGAAAAAGTCAGTCAAAAAAAGAGAGAAAAAGTCAGTCAAAAAAAAGAGGGAAAAAGTCAGTCAAAAAAAAAGAGGGAAAAGGTCAGTCAAAAAAAAGAGGGAAAAAATCAGTCAAAAAAAAGAGAGAAAAAGTCAGTCAGTCAGTCAGTCAGTCAGTCAGTCAGTCAGTCAGTCAGTCAGTCAGTCAGTCAGTCAGTCAGTCAGTCAGTCAGTCAGTCAGTCAGTCAGTCAGTCAGTCAGTCAGTCAGTCAGTCAGTCAGTCAGTCAGACAGACAGACAGACAGACAGACAGACAGACAGACAGACAGACAGACAGAGAAAAAAATAGAAAGAAAAGAAAGAGAGTAAAAGTCAGTCAGTCAAAAAAAGAGAAAAAGTCAGTCAGTCAGTCAAAAAGAGAAAAAAAGACAGAAAAAAACGAAAGAGTCAGTAAGTAAGTGAAAGTCAGTCAGTCAAAAAAGAGAAAAAAAAGTCAGTCAGTCACAAAGAGAAAAAAAGAAAGAGTCAGTAAGTAAGTGAAAGTCAGTCAAAAAAAAAAAAAAAAGTCAGTCAAAAAAAAAGAGAGAAAAAGTCAGTCAAAAAAAAGAGATAAATTGTCAGTCAAAAAAACAGAGAGAAAAAGTCAGTCAAAAAAAAAGAGAGAAAAAGTCAGTCAAAAAAAGAGAGAAAAAGTCAGTCAAAAAAAAGAGAGAAAAAGTCAGTCAAAAAAAAGAGGGAAAAAGTCAGTCAAAAAAAAACAGAGAAAAAGTCAGTCAAAAAACAGAGAGAAAAAGTCAGTCAAAAAAAGAGAGAAAAAGTCAGTCAAAAAAAAGAGAGAAAAAGTCAGTCAAAAAAAGAGAGAAAAAGTCAGTCAAAAAAAAGAGGGAAAAAGTCAGTCAAAAAAAAAGAGAGAAAAAGTCAGTCAAAAAAAGAGGGAAAAAATCAGTCAAAAAAACAGACAGACAGACAGACAGACAGACAGACAGACAGACAGACAGACAGACAGACAGACAGACAGACAGACAGACAGACAGACAGACAGACAGACAGACAGAGAAAAAAATAGAAAGAAAAGAAAGAGAGTAAAAGTCAGTCAGTCAAAAAAAGAGAAAAAGTTTGTCAGTCAGTCAAAAAGAGAAAAAAAGACAGAAAAAAACGAAAGAGTCAGTAAGTAAGTGAAAGTCAGTCAGTCAAAAAAGAGAGAAAAAAGTCAGTCAGTCACAAAGAGAAAAAAAGAAAGAGTCAGTAAGTAAGTGAAAGTCAGTCAAAAAAAAAAAAAAGTCAGTCAAAGAAAAAGAGAGAAAAAGTCAGTCAAAAAAAAAGAGATACATTGTCAGTCAAAAAAACAGAGAGAAAAAGTCAGTCAAAAAAAGAGTGAAAAAGTCAGTCAAAAAAAAGAGAGAAAAAGTCAGTCAAAAAAAAGAGAGAAAAAGTCAGTCAAAGAAAAGAGGGAAAAAGTCAGTCAAAAAAAAAAGAGGGAAAAGGTCAGTCAAAAAAAAGAGGGAAAAATCAGTCAAAAAAAAGAGAGAAAAAGTCAGACAGACAGACAGACAGACAGACAGACAGACAGACAGACAGACAGACAGACAGACAGACAGACAGACAGACAGACAGACAGAGAAAAAAATAGAAAGAAAAGAAAGAGAGTAAAAGTCAGTCAGTCAAAAAAAGAGAAAGTCAGTCAGTCAGTCAAAAAGAGAAAAAAAGACAGAAAAAAACGAAAGAGTCAGTAAGTAAGTGAAAGTCAGTCAGTCAAAAAAGAGACAAAAAAGTCAGTCAGTCACAAAGACAAAAAGAAAGAGTCAGTAAGTAAGTGAAAGTCAGTCAAAAAAAGAGAGAAAAAGTCAGTCAAAAAAAGAGAGAAAAAGTCAGTCAAAAAAAAAAGAGAAAAAGTCAGTCAAAAAAAAGAGAGAAAAAGTCAGTCAAAAAAAGAGGGAAAAAGTCAGTCAAAAAGAGGGAAAAAGTCAGTAAAAAAAAGAGAGAAAAAGTCAGTCAGTCAGTCAGTCAGTCAGTCAGTCAGTCAGTCAGACAGTCAGACAGTCAGACAGACAGACAGACAGACAGACAGAGAAAAAAATAGAAAGAAAAGAAAGAGAGTAAAAGTCAGTCAGTCAAAAAAAGAGAAAGTCAGTCAGTCAGTCAAAAAGAGAAAAAAAGACAGAAAAAAACGAAAGAGTCAGTAAGTAAGTGAAAGTCAGTCAGTCAAAAAAGAGACAAAAAAGTCAGTCAGTCACAAAGACAAAAAGAAAGAGTCAGTAAGTAAGTGAAAGTCAGTCAAAAAAAGAGAGAAAAAGTCAGTCATAAAAAGAGAGAAAAAGTCAGTCAAAAAAAAAAGAGAAAAAGTCAGTCAAAAAAAAGAGAGAAAAAGTCAGTCAAAAAAAGAGGGAAAAAGTCAGTCAAAAAGAGGGAAAAAGTCAGTAAAAAAAAGAGAGAAAAAGTCAGTCAGTCAGTCAGTCAGACAGTCAGACAGTCAGACAGTCAGACAGTCAGACAGACAGACAGACAGACAGACAGACAGACAGACAGACAGAGAAAAAAATAGAAAGAAAAGAAAGAGAGTAAAAGTCAGTCAGTCAAAAAAAGAGAAAAAGTCAGTCAGTCAGTCAAAAAGAGAAAAAAAGACAGAAAAAAACGAAAGAGTCAGTAAGTAAGTGAAAGTCAGTCAGTCAAAAAAGAGACAAAAAAGTCAGTCAGTCACAAAGACAAAAAGAAAGAGTCAGTAAGTAAGTGAAAAGTCAGTCAAAAAAAGAGAGAAAAAGTCAGTCAAAAAAAGAAAGAAAAAGTCAGTCAAAAAAAAAAGAGAAAAAGTCAGTCAAAAAAAAGAGAGAAAAAGTCAGTCAAAAAAAAGAGGGAAAAAGTCAGTCAAAAAAAAGAGGGAAAAAGTCAGTCAGTCAGTCAGTCAGTCAGTCAGACAGTCAGACAGTCAGACAGTCAGACAGACAGACAGACAGACAGACAGAGAAAAAAATAGAAAGAAAAGAAAGAGTAAAAGTCAGTCAGTCAAAAAAAGAGAAAAAGTCAGTCAGTCAGTCAAAAAGAGAAAAAAAGACAGAAAAAAACGAAAGAGTCAGTAAGTAAGTGAAAGTCAGTCAGTCAAAAAAGAGACAAAAAAGTCAGTCAGTCACAAAGACAAAAAGAAAGAGTCAGTAAGTAAGTGAAAAGTCAGTCAAAAAAAGAGAGAAAAAGTCAGTCAAAAAAAGAGAGAAAAAGTCAGTCAATAAAAAAAGAGAAAAAGTCAGTCAAAAAAAAGAGGGAAAAAGTCAGTCAAAAAAAAGAGGGAAAAAGTCAGTCAGTCAGTCAGTCAGTCAGTCAGTCAGTCAGTCAGTCAGTCAGTCAGTCAGTCAGTCAGTCAGTCAGTCAGTCAGTCAGTCAGTCAGTCAGTCAGTCAGTCAGTCAGTCAGTCAGTCAGTCAGTCAGTCAGTCAGTCAGACAGACAGACAGACAGACAGACAGACAGACAGACAGACAGACAGACAGACAGACAGACAGACAGACAGACAGACAGACAGACAGACAGACAGACAGACAGACAGACAGACAGACAGACAGACAGACAGACAGACAGACAGACAGACAGAGAAAAAAATAGAAAGAAAAGAAAGAGAGTAAAAGTCAGTCAGTCAAAAAAAGAGAAAAAGTCAGTCAGTCAGTCAAAAAGAGAAAAAAAGACAGAAAAAAACGAAAGAGTCAGTAAGTAAGTGAAAGTCAGGCAGTCAAAAAAGAGAAAAAAAGTCAGTCAGTCACAAAGAGAAAAAAAGAAAGAGTCAGTAAGTAAGTGAAAGTCAGTCAAAAAAAGAGAGAAAAAGTCAGTCAAAAAAAAAGAGAGAAAAAGTCAGTCAAAAAAACAGAGAGAAAAAGTCAGTCAAAAAAACAGAGAGAAAAAGTCAGTCAAAAAAAGAGGGAAAAAGTCAGTCAAAAAAAAGAGGGAAAAAGTCAGTCAAAAAAAGAGAGAAAAAGTCAGTCAAAAAAAAAGAGAGAAAAAGTCAGTCAAAAAAACAGAGAGAAAAAGTCAGTCAAAAAAACAGAGAGAAAAAGTCAGTCAAAAAAAAGAGGGAAAAAGTAAGTCAAAAAAAAGAGGGAAAAAGTCAGTCAAAAATAAGAGGGAAAAAGTCAGTCAAAAATAAGAGGGAAAAAGTCAGTCAAAAATAAGAGGGAAAAAGTCAGTCAGTCAGTCAGTCAGTCAGTCAGTCAGTCAGTCAGTCAGTCAGTCAGTCAGTCAGTCAGTCAGTCAGTCAGTCAGTCAGTCAGTCAGTCAGTCAGTCAGTCAGTCAGTCAGTCAGTCAGTCAGTCAGTCAGTCAGTCAGTCAGTCAGTCAGTCAGTCAGTCAGTCAGTCAGTCAGTCAGTCAGTCAGTCAGTCAGACAGACAGACAGACAGACAGACAGACAGACAGACAGACAGACAGACAGACAGACAGACAGACAGACAGACAGACAGACAGACAGACAGACAGAGAAAAAAATAGAAAGAAAAGAAAGAGAGTAAAAGTCAGTCAGTCAAAAAAAGAGAAAAAGTCAGTCAGTCAGTCAAAAAGAGAAAAAAAGACAGAAAAAAACGAAAGAGTCAGTAAGTAAGTGAAAGTCAGGCAGTCAAAAAAGAGAAAAAAAGTCAGTCAGTCACAAAGAGAAAAAAAGAAAGAGTCAGTAAGTAAGTGAAAGTCAGTCAAAAAAAAGAGGGAAAAAGTCAGTCAGTCAGTCAGTCAGTCAGTCAGTCAGTCAGTCAGTCAGTCAGTCAGTCAGTCAGTCAGTCAGTCAGTCAGTCAGTCAGTCAGTCAGTCAGTCAGTCAGTCAGTCAGTCAGTCAGTCAGTCAGTCAGTCAGTCAGTCAGTCAGTCAGTCAGTCAGTCAGTCAGACAGACAGACAGACAGACAGACAGACAGACAGACAGACAGACAGACAGACAGACAGACAGACAGACAGACAGACAGACAGACAGACAGACAGACAGACAGACAGACAGACAGACAGACAGACAGACAGACAGACAGACAGACAGACAGACAGAGAAAAAAATAGAAAGAAAAGAAAGAGAGTAAAAGTCAGTCAGTCAAAAAAAGAGAAAAAGTCAGTCAGTCAAAAAGAGAAAAAAAGACAGAAAAAAACGAAAGAGTCAGTAAGTAAGTGAAAGTCAGGCAGTCAAAAAAGAGAAAAAAAGTCAGTCAGTCACAAAGAGAAAAAAAGAAAGAGTCAGTAAGTAAGTGAAAGTCAGTCAAAAAAAGAGAGAAAAAGTCAGTCAAAAAAAAAGAGAGAAAAAGTCAGTCAAAAAAAAAGAGAGAAAAAGTCAGTCAAAAAAACAGAGAGAAAAAGTCAGTCAAAAAAACAGAGAGAAAAAGTCAGTCAAAAAAAAGAGGGAAAAAGTAAGTCAAAAAAAAGAGGGAAAAAGTCAGTCAAAAATAAGAGGGAAAAAGTCAGTCAAAAATAAGAGGGAAAAAGTCAGTCAGTCAGTCAGTCAGTCAGTCAGTCAGTCAGTCAGTCAGTCAGTCAGTCAGTCAGTCAGTCAGTCAGTCAGTCAGTCAGTCAGTCAGTCAGTCAGTCAGTCAGTCAGTCAGTCAGTCAGACAGACAGACAGACAGACAGACAGACAGACAGACAGACAGACAGACAGACAGACAGACAGAGAAAAAAATAGAAAGAAAAGAAAGAGAGTAAAAGTCAGTCAGTCAAAAAAGGAGAAAAAGTCAGTCAGTCAGTCAAAAAGAGAAAAAAAGACAGAAAAAAACCGAAAGAGTCAGTAAGTAAGTGAAAGTCAGGCAGTCAAAAAAGAGAGAAAAAAGTCAGTCAGTCACAAAGAGAAAAAAGAAAGAGTCAGTAAGTAAGTGAAAGTCAGTCAAAAAAAAGAGGGAAAAAGTCAGTCAAAAAAAAGAGAGAAAAAGTCAGTCAAAAAAAAAGAGAAAAAGTCAGTCAAAAAAAGAGAGAAAAAGTCAGTAAAGAAAAAGTCAGTCAGTCAGTCAGTCAGTCAGTCAGTCAGTCAGTCAGTCAGTCAGTCAGTCAGTCAGTCAGTCAGTCAGTCAGTCAGTCAGTCAGTCAGTCAGTCAGTCAGTCAGTCAGTCAGTCAGTCAGTCAGTCAGTCAGTCAGACAGACAGACAGACAGACAGACAGACAGACAGACAGACAGACAGACAGACAGACAGACAGACAGACAGACAGACAGACAGACAGACAGACAGACAGACAGACAGACAGACAGACAGACAGACAGACAGACAGACAGACAGACAGACAGACAGACAGACAGAGAAAAAAATAGAAAGAAAAGAAAGAGAGTAAAAGTCAGTCAGTCAAAAAAAGAGAAAAAGTCAGTCAGTCAGTCAAAAAAGAGAGAAAAAAGTCAGTCAGTCACAAAGAGAAAAAAGAAAGAGTCAGTAAGTAAGTGAAAGTCAGTCAAAAAAAAGAGGGAAAAAGTCAGTCAAAAAAAAGAGAGAAAAAGTCAGTCAAAAAAAAGAGGGAAAAAGTCAGTCAAAAAAAAAGAGAAAAAGTCAGTCAAAAAAAAGAGGGAAAAAGTCAGTCAAAAAAGAGAGAAAAAGTCAGTAAAAAAAAAAGAGAGAAAAAGTCAGTCAGTCAGTCAGTCAGTCAGTCAGTCAGTCAGTCAGTCAGTCAGTCAGTCAGTCAGTCAGTCAGTCAGTCAGTCAGTCAGTCAGTCAGTCAGTCAGTCAGTCAGTCAGTCAGTCAGTCAGTCAGTCAGTCAGACAGACAGACAGACAGACAGACAGACAGACAGACAGACAGACAGACAGACAGACAGACAGACAGACAGACAGACAGACAGACAGACAGACAGACAGACAGACAGACAGACAGACAGAGAAAAAAATAGAAAGAAAAGAAAGAGAGTAAAAGTCAGTCAGTCAAAAAAAGAGAAAAAGTCAGTCAGTCAGTCAAAAAGAGAAAAAAAGACAGAAAAAAACCGAAAGAGTCAGTAAGTAAGTGAAAGTCAGTCAGTCAAAAAAGAGAGAAAAAAGTCAGTCAGTCACAAAGAGAAAAAAGAAAGAGTCAGTAAGTAAGTGAAAGTCAGTCAAAAAACAAGAGGGAAAAAGTCAGTCAAAAAAAAGAGAGAAAAAGTCAGTCAAAAAAAAAGAGAAAAAGTCAGTCAAAAAAAGAGAGAAAAAGTCAGTAAAGAAAAAGTCAGTCAGTCAGTCAGTCAGTCAGTCAGTCAGTCAGTCAGTCAGTCAGTCAGTCAGTCAGTCAGTCAGTCAGTCAGTCAGTCAGTCAGTCAGTCAGTCAGTCAGTCAGTCAGTCAGTCAGTCAGTCAGTCAGTCAGTCAGTCAGTCAGTCAGTCAGTCAGTCAGTCAGACAGACAGACAGACAGACAGACAGACAGACAGACAGACAGACAGACAGACAGACAGACAGACAGACAGACAGACAGACAGACAGACAGACAGACAGACAGACAGACAGACAGACAGACAGACAGACAGAGAAAAAAATAGAAAGAAAAGAAAGAGAGTAAAAGTCAGTCAGTCAGTCAAAAAGAGAAAAAAAGACAGAAAAAAACGAAAGAGTCAGTAAGTAAGTGAAAGTCAGTCAGTCAAAAAAGAGAGAAAAAAGTCAGTCAGTCACAAAGAGAAAAAAGAAAGAGTCAGTAAGTAAGTGAAAGTCAGTCAAAAAAAAGAGGGAAAAAGTCAGTCAAAAAAAGAGAGAAAAAGTCAGTCAAAAAAAAGAGGGAAAAAGTCAGTCAAAAAAAGAGAGAAAAAGTCAGTCAGTCAGTCAGTCAGTCAGTCAGTCAGTCAGTCAGTCAGTCAGTCAGTCAGTCAGTCAGTCAGTCAGTCAGTCAGTCAGTCAGTCAGTCAGTCAGTCAGTCAGTCAGTCAGTCAGTCAGTCAGTCAGTCAGTCAGTCAGTCAGTCAGTCAGTCAGTCAGTCAGTCAGTCAGTCAGTCAGACAGACAGACAGACAGACAGACAGACAGACAGACAGACAGACAGACAGACAGACAGACAGACAGACAGACAGACAGACAGACAGACAGACAGACAGACAGACAGACAGACAGACAGACAGACAGACAGACAGAGAAAAAAATAGAAAGAAAAGAAAGAGAGTAAAAGTCAGTCAGTCAGTCAAAAAGAGAAAAAAAGACAGAAAAAAACGAAAGAGTCAGTAAGTAAGTGAAAGTCAGTCAGTCAAAAAAGAGAGAAAAAAGTCAGTCAGTCACAAAGAGAAAAAAGAAAGAGTCAGTAAGTAAGTGAAAGTCAGTCAAAAAAAAGAGGGAAAAAGTCAGTCAAAAAAAAGAGAGAAAAAGTCAGTCAAAAAAAAGAGGGAAAAAGTCAGTCAAAAAAAGAGAGAAAAAGTCAGTCAGTCAGTCAGTCAGTCAGTCAGTCAGTCAGTCAGTCAGTCAGTCAGTCAGTCAGTCAGTCAGTCAGTCAGTCAGTCAGTCAGTCAGTCAGTCAGTCAGTCAGTCAGTCAGTCAGTCAGTCAGTCAGTCAGTCAGTCAGTCAGTCAGTCAGTCAGTCAGTCAGTCAGTCAGTCAGACAGACAGACAGACAGACAGACAGACAGACAGACAGACAGACAGACAGACAGACAGACAGACAGACAGACAGACAGACAGACAGACAGACAGACAGACAGACAGACAGACAGACAGAGAAAAAAATAGAAAGAAAAGAAAGAGAGTAAAAGTCAGTCAGTCAAAAAAAGAGAAAAAGTCAGTCAATCAGTCAAAAAGAGAAAAAAAGACAGAAAAAAACGAAAGAGTCAGTAAGTAAGTGAAAGTCAGTCAGTCAAAAAAGAGAGAAAAAAGTCAGTCAGTCACAAAGAGAAAAAAGAAAGAGTCAGTAAGTAAGTGAAAGTCAGTCAAAAAAAAGAGGGAAAAAGTCAGTCAAAAAAAAGAGAGAAAAAGTCAGTCAAAAAAAAAGAGAAAAAGTCAGTCAAAAAAAAGAGAGAAAAAGTCAGTCAGTCAGTCAGTCAGTCAGTCAGTCAGTCAGTCAGTCAGTCAGTCAGTCAGTCAGTCAGTCAGTCAGTCAGTCAGTCAGTCAGTCAGTCAGTCAGTCAGTCAGTCAGACAGACAGACAGACAGACAGACAGACAGACAGACAGACAGACAGACAGACAGACAGACAGACAGACAGACAGACAGACAGACAGACAAAAAAATAGAAAGAAAAGAAAGAGAGTAAAAGTCAGTCAGTCAGTCAAAAAGAGAAAAAAAGACAGAAAAAAACGAAAGAGTCAGTAAGTAAGTGAAAGTCAGTCAGTCAAAAAAGAGAGAAAAAAGTCAGTCAGTCACAAAGAGAAAAAAGAAAGAGTCAGTAAGTAAGTGAAAGTCAGTCAAAAAAAAGAGGGAAAAAGTCAGTCAAAAAAAAGAGAGAAAAAGTCAGTCAAAAAAAAGAGGGAAAAAGTCAGTCAAAAAAAGAGAGAAAAAGTCAGTCAGTCAGTCAGTCAGTCAGTCAGTCAGTCAGTCAGTCAGTCAGTCAGTCAGTCAGTCAGTCAGTCAGTCAGTCAGTCAGTCAGTCAGTCAGTCAGTCAGTCAGTCAGTCAGTCAGTCAGTCAGTCAGTCAGTCAGTCAGTCAGTCAGTCAGTCAGTCAGTCAGTCAGTCAGACAGACAGACAGACAGACAGACAGACAGACAGACAGACAGACAGACAGACAGACAGACAGACAGACAGACAGACAGACAGACAGACAGACAGACAGACAGACAGACAGACAGACAGACAGACAGACAGAGAAAAAAATAGAAAGAAAAGAAAGAGAGTAAAAGTCAGTCAGTCAGTCAAAAAGAGAAAAAAAGACAGAAAAAAACGAAAGAGTCAGTAAGTAAGTGAAAGTCAGTCAGTCAAAAAAGAGAGAAAAAAGTCAGTCAGTCACAAAGAGAAAAAAGAAAGAGTCAGTAAGTAAGTGAAAGTCAGTCAAAAAAAAGAGGGAAAAAGTCAGTCAAAAAAAAGAGAGAAAAAGTCAGTCAAAAAAAAGAGGGAAAAAGTCAGTCAAAAAAAGAGAGAAAAAGTCAGTCAGTCAGTCAGTCAGTCAGTCAGTCAGTCAGTCAGTCAGTCAGTCAGTCAGTCAGTCAGTCAGTCAGTCAGTCAGTCAGTCAGTCAGTCAGTCAGTCAGTCAGTCAGTCAGTCAGTCAGTCAGTCAGTCAGTCAGTCAGTCAGACAGACAGACAGACAGACAGACAGACAGACAGACAGACAGACAGACAGACAGACAGACAGACAGACAGACAGACAGACAGACAGACAGACAGACAGACAGACAGACAGACAGACAGACAGAGAAAAAAATAGAAAGAAAAGAAAGAGAGTAAAAGTCAGTCAGTCAAAAAAAGAGAAAAAGTCAGTCAGTCAGTCAAAAAGAGAAAAAAAGACAGAAAAAAACGAAAGAGTCAGTAAGTAAGTGAAAGTCAGTCAGTCAAAAAAGAGAGAAAAAAGTCAGTCAGTCACAAAGAGAAAAAAGAAAGAGTCAGTAAGTAAGTGAAAGTCAGTCAAAAAAAAAGAGAAAAAGTCAGTCAAAAAAAAAAGAGAAAAAGTCAGTCAAAAAAAAGAGGGAAAAAGTCAGTCAAAAAAAGAGAGAAAAAGTCAGTCAGTCAGTCAGTCAGTCAGTCAGTCAGTCAGTCAGTCAGTCAGTCAGTCAGTCAGTCAGTCAGTCAGTCAGTCAGTCAGTCAGTCAGTCAGTCAGTCAGTCAGTCAGTCAGTCAGTCAGTCAGTCAGTCAGTCAGTCAGTCAGTCAGTCAGTCAGACAGACAGACAGACAGACAGACAGACAGACAGACAGACAGACAGACAGACAGACAGACAGACAGACAGACAGACAGACAGACAGACAGACAGACAGACAGACAAAAAAATAGAAAGAAAAGAAAGAGAGTAAAAGTCAGTCAGTCAAAAAAAGAGAAAAAGTCAGTCAGTCAGTCAAAAAGAGAAAAAAAGACAGAAAAAAACGAAAGAGTCAGTAAGTAAGTGAAAGTCAGTCAGTCAAAAAAGAGAGAAAAAAGTCAGTCAGTCACAAAGAGAAAAAAGAAAGAGTCAGTAAGTAAGTGAAAGTCAGTCAGTCAAAAAAGAGAGAAAAAGTCAGTCAAAAAAAAGAGAGAAAAAGTCAGTCAAAAAAAAGAGAGAAAAAGTCAGTCAGTCAGTCAGTCAGTCAGTCAGTCAGTCAGTCAGTCAGTCAGTCAGTCAGTCAGTCAGTCAGTCAGTCAGTCAGTCAGTCAGTCAGTCAGTCAGTCAGTCAGTCAGTCAGTCAGTCAGTCAGTCAGTCAGTCAGTCAGTCAGTCAGTCAGTCAGTCAGTCAGTCAGTCAGTCAGACAGACAGACAGACAGACAGACAGACAGACAGACAGACAGACAGACAGACAGACAGACAGACAGACAGACAGACAGACAGACAGACAGACAGACAGAGAAAAAAATAGAAAGAAAAGAAAGAGAGTAAAAGTCAGTCAGTCAGTCAAAAAGAGAAAAAAAGACAGAAAAAAACGAAAGAGTCAGTAAGTAAGTGAAAGTCAGTCAGTCAAAAAAGAGAGAAAAAAGTCAGTCAGTCACAAAGAGAAAAAAGAAAGAGTCAGTAAGTAAGTGAAAGTCAGTCAAAAAAAAGAGGGAAAAAGTCAGTCAAAAAAAAGAGAGAAAAAGTCAGTCAAAAAAAAGAGGGAAAAAGTCAGTCAAAAAAAGAGAGAAAAAGTCAGTCAGTCAGTCAGTCAGTCAGTCAGTCAGTCAGTCAGTCAGTCAGTCAGTCAGTCAGTCAGTCAGTCAGTCAGTCAGTCAGTCAGTCAGTCAGTCAGTCAGTCAGTCAGTCAGTCAGTCAGTCAGTCAGTCAGTCAGACAGACAGACAGACAGACAGACAGACAGACAGACAGACAGACAGACAGACAGACAGACAGACAGACAGACAGACAGACAGACAGACAGACAGACAGACAGACAGACAGACAGACAGAGAAAAAAATAGAAAGAAAAGAAAGAGAGTAAAAGTCAGTCAGTCAGTCAAAAAGAGAAAAAAAGACAGAAAAAAACGAAAGAGTCAGTAAGTAAGTGAAAGTCAGTCAGTCAAAAAAGAGAGAAAAAAGTCAGTCAGTCACAAAGAGAAAAAAGAAAGAGTCAGTAAGTAAGTGAAAGTCAGTCAAAAAAAAGAGGGAAAAAGTCAGTCAAAAAAAAGAGAGAAAAAGTCAGTCAAAAAAAAGAGGGAAAAAGTCAGTCAAAAAAAGAGAGAAAAAGTCAGTCAGTCAGTCAGTCAGTCAGTCAGTCAGTCAGTCAGTCAGTCAGTCAGTCAGTCAGTCAGTCAGTCAGTCAGTCAGTCAGTCAGTCAGTCAGTCAGTCAGTCAGTCAGTCAGTCAGTCAGTCAGTCAGTCAGTCAGTCAGTCAGTCAGTCAGTCAGTCAGTCAGTCAGACAGACAGACAGACAGACAGACAGACAGACAGACAGACAGACAGACAGACAGACAGACAGACAGACAGACAGACAGACAGAGAAAAAAATAGAAAGAAAAGAAAGAGAGTAAAAGTCAGTCAGTCAAAAAAAGAGAAAAAGTCAGTCAGTCAGTCAAAAAGAGAAAAAAAGACAGAAAAAAACGAAAGAGTCAGTAAGTAAGTGAAAGTCAGTCAGTCAAAAAAGAGAGAAAAAAGTCAGTCAGTCACAAAGAGAAAAAAGAAAGAGTCAGTAAGTAAGTGAAAGTCAGTCAAAAAAAAGAGGGAAAAAGTCAGTCAAAAAAAAGAGAGAAAAAGTCAGTCAAAAAAAAAGAGAAAAAGTCAGTCAAAAAAAAGAGAGAAAAAGTCAGTCAGTCAGTCAGTCAGTCAGTCAGTCAGTCAGTCAGTCAGTCAGTCAGTCAGTCAGTCAGTCAGTCAGTCAGTCAGTCAGTCAGTCAGTCAGTCAGTCAGTCAGTCAGACAGACAGACAGACAGACAGACAGACAGACAGACAGACAGACAGACAGACAGACAGACAGACAGACAGACAGACAGACAGACAGACAGACAGACAGACAGACAGACAAAAAAATAGAAAGAAAAGAAAGAGAGTAAAAGTCAGTCAGTCAGTCAAAAAGAGAAAAAAAGACAGAAAAAAACGAAAGAGTCAGTAAGTAAGTGAAAGTCAGTCAGTCAAAAAAGAGAGAAAAAAGTCAGTCAGTCACAAAGAGAAAAAAGAAAGAGTCAGTAAGTAAGTGAAAGTCAGTCAAAAAAAAGAGGGAAAAAGTCAGTCAAAAAAAAGAGAGAAAAAGTCAGTCAAAAAAAAGAGGGAAAAAGTCAGTCAAAAAAAGAGAGAAAAAGTCAGTCAGTCAGTCAGTCAGTCAGTCAGTCAGTCAGTCAGTCAGTCAGTCAGTCAGTCAGTCAGTCAGTCAGTCAGTCAGTCAGTCAGTCAGTCAGTCAGTCAGTCAGTCAGTCAGTCAGTCAGTCAGTCAGTCAGTCAGTCAGTCAGTCAGTCAGTCAGTCAGTCAGTCAGTCAGTCAGACAGACAGACAGACAGACAGACAGACAGACAGACAGACAGACAGACAGACAGACAGACAGACAGACAGACAGACAGACAGACAGACAGACAGACAGACAGACAGACAGACAGACAGACAGACAGACAGACAGAGAAAAAAATAGAAAGAAAAGAAAGAGAGTAAAAGTCAGTCAGTCAGTCAAAAAGAGAAAAAAAGACAGAAAAAAACGAAAGAGTCAGTAAGTAAGTGAAAGTCAGTCAGTCAAAAAAGAGAGAAAAAAGTCAGTCAGTCACAAAGAGAAAAAAGAAAGAGTCAGTAAGTAAGTGAAAGTCAGTCAAAAAAAAGAGGGAAAAAGTCAGTCAAAAAAAAGAGAGAAAAAGTCAGTCAAAAAAAAGAGGGAAAAAGTCAGTCAAAAAAAGAGAGAAAAAGTCAGTCAGTCAGTCAGTCAGTCAGTCAGTCAGTCAGTCAGTCAGTCAGTCAGTCAGTCAGTCAGTCAGTCAGTCAGTCAGTCAGTCAGTCAGTCAGTCAGTCAGTCAGTCAGTCAGTCAGTCAGTCAGTCAGTCAGTCAGTCAGTCAGTCAGTCAGACAGACAGACAGACAGACAGACAGACAGACAGACAGACAGACAGACAGACAGACAGACAGACAGACAGACAGACAGACAGACAGACAGACAGACAGACAGACAGACAGACAGACAGACAGACAGACAGACAGACAGACAGACAGACAGACAGACAGACAGACAGACAGACAGACAGACAGAGAAAAAAATAGAAAGAAAAGAAAGAGAGTAAAAGTCAGTCAGTCAAAAAAAGAGAAAAAGTCAGTCAGTCAGTCAAAAAGAGAAAAAAAGACAGAAAAAAACGAAAGAGTCAGTAAGTAAGTGAAAGTCAGTCAGTCAAAAAAGAGAGAAAAAAGTCAGTCAGTCACAAAGAGAAAAAAGAAAGAGTCAGTAAGTAAGTGAAAGTCAGTCAAAAAAAAAGAGAAAAAGTCAGTCAAAAAAAAAAGAGAAAAAGTCAGTCAAAAAAAAGAGGGAAAAAGTCAGTCAAAAAAAGAGAGAAAAAGTCAGTCAGTCAGTCAGTCAGTCAGTCAGTCAGTCAGTCAGTCAGTCAGTCAGTCAGTCAGTCAGTCAGTCAGTCAGTCAGACAGACAGACAGACAGACAGACAGACAGACAGACAGACAGACAGACAGACAGACAGACAGACAGACAGACAGACAGACAGACAGACAGACAGACAGACAGACAAAAAAATAGAAAGAAAAGAAAGAGAGTAAAAGTCAGTCAGTCAAAAAAAGAGAAAAAGTCAGTCAGTCAGTCAAAAAGAGAAAAAAAGACAGAAAAAAACGAAAGAGTCAGTAAGTAAGTGAAAGTCAGTCAGTCAAAAAAGAGAGAAAAAAGTCAGTCAGTCACAAAGAGAAAAAAGAAAGAGTCAGTAAGTAAGTGAAAGTCAGTCAGTCAAAAAAGAGAGAAAAAGTCAGTCAAAAAAAAGAGAGAAAAAGTCAGTCAAAAAAAAGAGAGAAAAAGTCAGTCAGTCAGTCAGTCAGTCAGTCAGTCAGTCAGTCAGTCAGTCAGTCAGTCAGTCAGTCAGTCAGTCAGTCAGTCAGTCAGTCAGTCAGTCAGTCAGTCAGTCAGTCAGTCAGTCAGTCAGTCAGTCAGTCAGTCAGTCAGTCAGTCAGTCAGTCAGTCAGTCAGTCAGTCAGTCAGTCAGTCAGTCAGTCAGTCAGTCAGTCAGTCAGTCAGTCAGTCAGTCAGTCAGTCAGTCAGTCAGTCAGTCAGTCAGTCAGTCAGTCAGTCAGTCAGTCAGTCAGACAGACAGACAGACAGACAGACAGACAGACAGACAGACAGACAGACAGACAGACAGACAGACAGACAGACAGACAGACAGACAGACAGACAGACAGACAGACAGAGAAAAAAATAGAAATAAAAGAAAGAGAGTAAAAGTCAGTCAGTCAAAGAAAGAGAAAAAGTCAGTCAGTCAGTCAAAAAGAGAAAGAAAAAAAGACAGAAAAAAACAAAAGAGTCAGTAAGTAAGTGAAAGTCAGGCAGTCAAAAAAGAGAAAAAAAGTCAGTCAGTCACAAAGAGAAAAAAAGAAAGAGTCAGTAAGTAAGTGAAAGTCAGTCAAAAAAAAAAAAAAAAGTCAGTCAAAAAAAAAGAGAAAAAGTCAGTCAAAAAAACAGAGAGAAAAAGTCAGTCAAAAAAACAGAGAGAAAAAGTCAGTCAAAAAAAAGAGGGAAAAAGTCAGTCAAAAAAAAGAGGGAAAAAGTCAGTCAAAAAAAGAGGGAAAAAGTCAGTCAAAAAAAAGAGGGAAAAAGTCAGTCAAAAAAAAGAGGGAAAAAGTCAGTCAAAAAAAAGAGGGAAAAAGTCAGTCAAAAAAAAGAGGGAAAAAGTCAGACAGACAGACAGACAGACAGACAGACAGACAGACAGACAGACAGACAGACAGACAGACAGACAGACAGACAGACAGACAGACAGACAGACAGACAGACAGACAGAGAAAAAAATAGAAAGAAAAGAAAGAGAGTAAAAGTCAGTCAGTCAAAAAGAGAAAAAAAGACAGAAAAAAACGAAAGAGTCAGTAAGTAAGTGAAAGTCAGTCAGTCAAAAAAGAGAGAAAAAAGTCAGTCAGTCACAAAGAGAAAAAAGAAAGAGTCAGTAAGTAAGTGAAAGTCAGTCAAAAAAAAGAGGGAAAAAGTCAGTCAAAAAAAAGAGAGAAAAAGTCAGTCAAAAAAAAGAGGGAAAAAGTCAGTCAAAAAAAGAGAGAAAAAGTCAGTCAGTCAGTCAGTCAGTCAGTCAGTCAGTCAGTCAGTCAGTCAGTCAGTCAGTCAGTCAGTCAGTCAGTCAGTCAGTCAGTCAGTCAGTCAGTCAGTCAGTCAGTCAGTCAGTCAGTCAGTCAGTCAGTCAGTCAGTCAGTCAGTCAGTCAGTCAGTCAGTCAGTCAGTCAGTCAGTCAGACAGACAGACAGACAGACAGACAGACAGACAGACAGACAGACAGACAGACAGACAGACAGACAGACAGACAGACAGACAGACAGACAGACAGACAGACAGACAGACAGACAGACAGACAGACAGACAGACAGACAGACAGACAGACAGAGAAAAAAATAGAAAGAAAAGAAAGAGAGTAAAAGTCAGTCAGTCAGTCAAAAAGAGAAAAAAAGACAGAAAAAAACGAAAGAGTCAGTAAGTAAGTGAAAGTCAGTCAGTCAAAAAAGAGAGAAAAAAGTCAGTCAGTCACAAAGAGAAAAAAGAAAGAGTCAGTAAGTAAGTGAAAGTCAGTCAAAAAAAAGAGGGAAAAAGTCAGTCAAAAAAAAGAGAGAAAAAGTCAGTCAAAAAAAAGAGGGAAAAAGTCAGTCAAAAAAAGAGAGAAAAAGTCAGTCAGTCAGTCAGTCAGTCAGTCAGTCAGTCAGTCAGTCAGTCAGTCAGTCAGTCAGTCAGTCAGTCAGTCAGTCAGTCAGTCAGTCAGTCAGTCAGTCAGTCAGTCAGTCAGTCAGTCAGTCAGTCAGTCAGTCAGTCAGTCAGTCAGTCAGTCAGTCAGTCAGTCAGTCAGTCAGTCAGTCAGTCAGTCAGTCAGTCAGTCAGACAGACAGACAGACAGACAGACAGACAGACAGACAGACAGACAGACAGACAGACAGACAGACAGACAGACAGACAGACAGACAGACAGACAGACAGACAGACAGACAGACAGACAGACAGACAGACAGACAGACAGACAGACAAAAAAATAGAAAGAAAAGAAAGAGAGTAAAAGTCAGTCAGTCAAAAAAAGAGAAAAAGTCAGTCAGTCAGTCAAAAAGAGAAAAAAAGACAGAAAAAAACGAAAGAGTCAGTAAGTAAGTGAAAGTCAGTCAGTCAAAAAAGAGAGAAAAAAGTCAGTCAGTCACAAAGAGAAAAAAGAAAGAGTCAGTAAGTAAGTGAAAGTCAGTCAGTCAAAAAAGAGAGAAAAAGTCAGTCAAAAAAAAGAGAGAAAAAGTCAGTCAAAAAAAAGAGAGAAAAAGTCAGTCAGTCAGTCAGTCAGTCAGTCAGTCAGTCAGTCAGTCAGTCAGTCAGTCAGTCAGTCAGTCAGTCAGTCAGTCAGTCAGTCAGTCAGTCAGTCAGTCAGTCAGTCAGTCAGTCAGTCAGTCAGTCAGTCAGTCAGTCAGTCAGTCAGTCAGTCAGTCAGACAGACAGACAGACAGACAGACAGACAGACAGACAGACAGACAGACAGACAGACAGACAGACAGACAGACAGACAGACAGACAGACAGACAGACAGACAGACAGACAGACAGACAGACAGACAGACAGACAGAGAAAAAAATAGAAATAAAAGAAAGAGAGTAAAAGTCAGTCAGTCAAAGAAAGAGAAAAAGTCAGTCAGTCAGTCAAAAAGAGAAAAAAAGACAGAAAAAAACAAAAGAGTCAGTAAGTAAGTGAAAGTCAGGCAGTCAAAAAAGAGAAAAAAAGTCAGTCAGTCACAAAGAGAAAAAAAGAAAGAGTCAGTAAGTAAGTGAAAGTCAGTCAAAAAAAAAAAAAAAAGTCAGTCAAAAAAAAAGAGAAAAAGTCAGTCAAAAAAACAGAGAGAAAAAGTCAGTCAAAAAAACAGAGAGAAAAAGTCAGTCAAAAAAAAGAGGGAAAAAGTCAGTCAAAAAAAAGAGGGAAAAAGTCAGTCAAAAAAAGAGGGAAAAAGTCAGTCAAAAAAAAGAGGGAAAAAGTCAGTCAAAAAAAAGAGGGAAAAAGTCAGTCAAAAAAAAGAGGGAAAAAGTCAGTCAAAAAAAAGAGGGAAAAAGTCAGACAGACAGACAGACAGACAGACAGACAGACAGACAGACAGACAGACAGACAGACAGACAGACAGACAGACAGACAGACAGACAGACAGACAGACAGAGAAAAAAATAGAAAGAAAAGAAAGAGAGTAAAAGTCAGTCAGTCAAAAAGAGAAAAAAAGACAGAAAAAAACGAAAGAGTCAGTAAGTAAGTGAAAGTCAGTCAGTCAAAAAAGAGAGAAAAAAGTCAGTCAGTCACAAAGAGAAAAAAGAAAGAGTCAGTAAGTAAGTGAAAGTCAGTCAAAAAAAAGAGGGAAAAAGTCAGTCAAAAAAAAGAGAGAAAAAGTCAGTCAAAAAAAAGAGGGAAAAAGTCAGTCAAAAAAAGAGAGAAAAAGTCAGTCAGTCAGTCAGTCAGTCAGTCAGTCAGTCAGTCAGTCAGTCAGTCAGTCAGTCAGTCAGTCAGTCAGTCAGTCAGTCAGTCAGTCAGTCAGTCAGTCAGTCAGTCAGTCAGTCAGTCAGTCAGTCAGTCAGTCAGTCAGTCAGTCAGTCAGTCAGTCAGTCAGTCAGTCAGTCAGTCAGACAGACAGACAGACAGACAGACAGACAGACAGACAGACAGACAGACAGACAGACAGACAGACAGACAGACAGACAGACAGACAGACAGACAGACAGACAGACAGACAGACAGACAGACAGACAGACAGACAGACAGACAGACAGACAGACAGACAGACAGACAGACAGACAGACAGACAGAGAAAAAAATAGAAAGAAAAGAAAGAGAGTAAAAGTCAGTCAGTCAGTCAAAAAGAGAAAAAAAGACAGAAAAAAACGAAAGAGTCAGTAAGTAAGTGAAAGTCAGTCAGTCAAAAAAGAGAGAAAAAAGTCAGTCAGTCACAAAGAGAAAAAAGAAAGAGTCAGTAAGTAAGTGAAAGTCAGTCAAAAAAAAGAGGGAAAAAGTCAGTCAAAAAAAAGAGAGAAAAAGTCAGTCAAAAAAAAGAGGGAAAAAGTCAGTCAAAAAAAGAGAGAAAAAGTCAGTCAGTCAGTCAGTCAGTCAGTCAGTCAGTCAGTCAGTCAGTCAGTCAGTCAGTCAGTCAGTCAGTCAGTCAGTCAGTCAGTCAGTCAGTCAGTCAGTCAGTCAGTCAGTCAGTCAGTCAGTCAGTCAGTCAGTCAGTCAGTCAGTCAGTCAGTCAGTCAGTCAGTCAGTCAGACAGACAGACAGACAGACAGACAGACAGACAGACAGACAGACAGACAGACAGACAGACAGACAGACAGACAGACAGACAGACAGACAGACAGACAGACAGACAGACAGACAGACAGACAGACAGACAGACAGACAGACAGACAGACAGACAGACAGACAGACAGAGAAAAAAATAGAAAGAAAAGAAAGAGAGTAAAAGTCAGTCAGTCAGTCAAAAAGAGAAAAAAAGACAGAAAAAAACGAAAGAGTCAGTAAGTAAGTGAAAGTCAGTCAGTCAAAAAAGAGAGAAAAAAGTCAGTCAGTCACAAAGAGAAAAAAGAAAGAGTCAGTAAGTAAGTGAAAGTCAGTCAAAAAAAAGAGGGAAAAAGTCAGTCAAAAAAAAGAGAGAAAAAGTCAGTCAAAAAAAAGAGGGAAAAAGTCAGTCAAAAAAAGAGAGAAAAAGTCAGTCAGTCAGTCAGTCAGTCAGTCAGTCAGTCAGTCAGTCAGTCAGTCAGTCAGTCAGTCAGTCAGTCAGTCAGTCAGTCAGTCAGTCAGTCAGTCAGTCAGTCAGTCAGTCAGTCAGTCAGTCAGTCAGTCAGTCAGTCAGTCAGTCAGTCAGTCAGTCAGTCAGTCAGACAGACAGACAGACAGACAGACAGACAGACAGACAGACAGACAGACAGACAGACAGACAGACAGACAGACAGACAGACAGACAGACAGACAGACAGACAGACAGACAGACAGACAGAGAAAAAAATAGAAAGAAAAGAAAGAGAGTAAAAGTCAGTCAGTCAAAAAAAGAGAAAAAGTCAGTCAGTCAGTCAAAAAGAGAAAAAAAGACAGAAAAAAACGAAAGAGTCAGTAAGTAAGTGAAAGTCAGTCAGTCAAAAAAGAGAGAAAAAAGTCAGTCAGTCACAAAGAGAAAAAAGAAAGAGTCAGTAAGTAAGTGAAAGTCAGTCAAAAAAAAAGAGAAAAAGTCAGTCAAAAAAAAAAGAGAAAAAGTCAGTCAAAAAAAAGAGGGAAAAAGTCAGTCAAAAAAAGAGAGAAAAAGTCAGTAAAAAAAAAGAGAGAAAAAGTCAGTCAGTCAGTCAGTCAGTCAGTCAGTCAGTCAGTCAGTCAGTCAGTCAGTCAGTCAGTCAGTCAGTCAGTCAGTCAGTCAGTCAGTCAGTCAGTCAGTCAGTCAGTCAGTCAGTCAGTCAGTCAGTCAGTCAGTCAGTCAGTCAGTCAGTCAGTCAGTCAGTCAGTCAGTCAGTCAGTCAGTCAGTCAGTCAGTCAGTCAGACAGACAGACAGACAGACAGACAGACAGACAGACAGACAGACAGACAGACAGACAGACAGACAGACAGACAGACAGACAGACAGACAGACAGACAGACAGACAGACAGACAGACAGACAGACAGACAGACAGACAGACAGACAGACAGACAGACAGACAGACAGACAGACAGACAGACAGACAGACAGACAGACAGACAGAGAAAAAAATAGAAATAAAAGAAAGAGAGTAAAAGTCAGTCAGTCAAAGAAAGAGAAAAAGTCAGTCAGTCAGTCAAAAAGAGAAAAAAAGACAGAAAAAAACAAAAGAGTCAGTAAGTAAGTGAAAGTCAGGCAGTCAAAAAAGAGAAAAAAAGTCAGTCAGTCACAAAGAGAAAAAAAGAAAGAGTCAGTAAGTAAGTGAAAGTCAGTCAAAAAAAAAAAAAAAAGTCAGTCAAAAAAAAAGAGAGAAAAAGTCAGTCAAAAAAACAGAGAGAAAAAGTCAGTCAAAAAAACAGAGAGAAAAAGTCAGTCAAAAAAAAGAGGGAAAAAGTCAGTCAAAAAAAAGAGGGAAAAAGTCAGTCAAAAAAAGAGGGAAAAAGTCAGTCAAAAAAAAGAGGGAAAAAGTCAGTCAAAAAAAAGAGGGAAAAAGTCAGTCAAAAAAAGAGGGAAAAAGTCAGTCAAAAAAAAGAGGGAAAAAGACAGACAGACAGACAGACAGACAGACAGACAGACAGACAGACAGACAGACAGACAGACAGACAGACAGACAGACAGACAGACAGACAGACAGACAGACAGACAGACAGAGAAAAAAATAGAAAGAAAAGAAAGAGAGTAAAAGTCAGTCAGTCAAAAAAAGAGAAAAAGTCAGTCAGTCAGTCAAAAAGAGAAAAAAAGACAGAAAAAAACGAAAGAGTCAGTAAGTAAGTGAAAGTCAGTCAGTCAAAAAAGAGAGAAAAAAGTCAGTCAGTCACAAAGAGAAAAAAGAAAGAGTCAGTAAGTAAGTGAAAGTCAGTCAAAAAAAAGAGAGAAAAAGTCAGTCAAAAAAAAAGAGAAAAAGTCAGTCAAAAAAAAAAGAGAAAAAGTCAGTCAAAAAAAAGAGGGAAAAAGTCAGTCAAAAAAAGAGAGAAAAAGTCAGTAAAAAAAAGAGAGAAAAAGTCAGTCAGTCAGTCAGTCAGTCAGTCAGTCAGTCAGTCAGTCAGTCAGTCAGTCAGTCAGTCAGTCAGTCAGTCAGTCAGTCAGTCAGTCAGTCAGTCAGTCAGTCAGTCAGTCAGTCAGTCAGTCAGTCAGTCAGTCAGTCAGTCAGTCAGTCAGTCAGTCAGTCAGTCAGTCAGTCAGTCAGTCAGTCAGTCAGTCAGTCAGTCAGACAGACAGACAGACAGACAGACAGACAGACAGACAGACAGACAGACAGACAGACAGACAGACAGACAGACAGACAGACAGACAGACAGACAGACAGACAGACAGACAGACAGACAGACAGAGAAAAAAATAGAAAGAAAAGAAAGAGAGTAAAAGTCAGTCAGTCAGTCAAAAAGAGAAAAAAAGACAGAAAAAAACGAAAGAGTCAGTAAGTAAGTGAAAGTCAGTCAGTCAAAAAAGAGAGAAAAAAGTCAGTCAGTCACAAAGAGAAAAAAGAAAGAGTCAGTAAGTAAGTGAAAGTCAGTCAAAAAAAAGAGGGAAAAAGTCAGTCAAAAAAAAGAGGGAAAAAGTCAGTCAAAAAAAAGAGGGAAAAAGTCAGTAAAAAAAAGAGAGAAAAAGTCAGTCAGTCAGTCAGTCAGTCAGTCAGTCAGTCAGTCAGTCAGTCAGTCAGTCAGTCAGTCAGTCAGTCAGTCAGTCAGTCAGTCAGTCAGTCAGTCAGTCAGTCAGTCAGTCAGTCAGTCAGTCAGTCAGTCAGTCAGTCAGTCAGTCAGACAGACAGACAGACAGACAGACAGACAGACAGACAGACAGACAGACAGACAGACAGACAGACAGACAGACAGACAGACAGACAGACAGACAGACAGACAGACAGACAGACAGACAGACAGACAGACAGAGAAAAAAATAGAAAGAAAAGAAAGAGAGTAAAAGTCAGTCAGTCAGTCAAAAAGAGAAAAAAAGACAGAAAAAAACGAAAGAGTCAGTAAGTAAGTGAAAGTCAGTCAGTCAAAAAAGAGAGAAAAAAGTCAGTCAGTCACAAAGAGAAAAAAGAAAGAGTCAGTAAGTAAGTGAAAGTCAGTCAAAAAAAAGAGGGAAAAAGTCAGTCAAAAAAAAGAGAGAAAAAGTCAGTCAAAAAAAAGAGGGAAAAAGTCAGTCAAAAAAAGAGAGAAAAAGTCAGTCAGTCAGTCAGTCAGTCAGTCAGTCAGTCAGTCAGTCAGTCAGTCAGTCAGTCAGTCAGTCAGTCAGTCAGTCAGTCAGTCAGTCAGTCAGTCAGTCAGTCAGTCAGTCAGTCAGTCAGTCAGTCAGTCAGTCAGTCAGTCAGTCAGACAGACAGACAGACAGACAGACAGACAGACAGACAGACAGACAGACAGACAGACAGACAGACAGACAGACAGACAGACAGACAGACAGACAGACAGACAGACAGACAGACAGACAGACAGACAGACAGACAGAGAAAAAAATAGAAAGAAAAGAAAGAGAGTAAAAGTCAGTCAGTCAGTCAAAAAGAGAAAAAAAGACAGAAAAAAACGAAAGAGTCAGTAAGTAAGTGAAAGTCAGTCAGTCAAAAAAGAGAGAAAAAAGTCAGTCAGTCACAAAGAGAAAAAAGAAAGAGTCAGTAAGTAAGTGAAAGTCAGTCAAAAAAAAGAGGGAAAAAGTCAGTCAAAAAAAAGAGAGAAAAAGTCAGTCAAAAAAAAGAGGGAAAAAGTCAGTCAAAAAAAGAGAGAAAAAGTCAGTCAGTCAGTCAGTCAGTCAGTCAGTCAGTCAGTCAGTCAGTCAGTCAGTCAGTCAGTCAGTCAGTCAGTCAGTCAGTCAGTCAGTCAGTCAGTCAGTCAGTCAGTCAGTCAGTCAGTCAGTCAGTCAGTCAGTCAGTCAGTCAGTCAGTCAGTCAGTCAGACAGACAGACAGACAGACAGACAGACAGACAGACAGACAGACAGACAGACAGACAGACAGACAGACAGACAGACAGACAGACAGACAGACAGAGAAAAAAATAGAAAGAAAAGAAAGAGAGTAAAAGTCAGTCAGTCAAAAAAAGAGAAAAAGTCAGTCAGTCAGTCAAAAAGAGAAAAAAAGACAGAAAAAAACGAAAGAGTCAGTAAGTAAGTGAAAGTCAGTCAGTCAAAAAAGAGAGAAAAAAGTCAGTCAGTCACAAAGAGAAAAAAGAAAGAGTCAGTAAGTAAGTGAAAGTCAGTCAAAAAAAAAGAGAAAAAGTCAGTCAAAAAAAAAAGAGAAAAAGTCAGTCAAAAAAAAGAGGGAAAAAGTCAGTCAAAAAAAGAGAAAAAGTCAGTAAAAAAAAAGAGAGAAAAAGTCAGTCAGTCAGTCAGTCAGTCAGTCAGTCAGTCAGTCAGTCAGTCAGTCAGTCAGTCAGTCAGTCAGTCAGTCAGTCAGTCAGTCAGTCAGTCAGTCAGTCAGTCAGTCAGTCAGTCAGTCAGTCAGTCAGTCAGTCAGTCAGTCAGTCAGTCAGTCAGTCAGTCAGTCAGTCAGTCAGTCAGTCAGTCAGTCAGTCAGTCAGTCAGTCAGTCAGTCAGACAGACAGACAGACAGACAGACAGACAGACAGACAGACAGACAGACAGACAGACAGACAGACAGACAGACAGACAGACAGACAGACAGACAGACAGACAGACAGACAGACAGAGAAAAAAATAGAAATAAAAGAAAGAGAGTAAAAGTCAGTCAGTCAAAGAAAGAGAAAAAGTCAGTCAGTCAGTCAAAAAGAGAAAAAAAGACAGAAAAAAACAAGAGTCAGTAAGTAAGTGAAAGTCAGGCAGTCAAAAAAGAGAAAAAAAGTCAGTCAGTCACAAAGAGAAAAAAAGAAAGAGTCAGTAAGTAAGTGAAAGTCAGTCAAAAAAAAAAAAAAAAGTCAGTCAAAAAAAAAGAGAGAAAAAGTCAGTCAAAAAAACAGAGAGAAAAAGTCAGTCAAAAAAACAGAGAGAAAAAGTCAGTCAAAAAAAAGAGGGAAAAAGTCAGTCAAAAAAAAGAGGGAAAAAGTCAGTCAAAAAAAGAGGGAAAAAGTCAGTCAAAAAAAAGAGGGAAAAAGTCAGTCAAAAAAAAGAGGGAAAAAGTCAGTCAAAAAAAAGAGGGAAAAAGTCAGTCAAAAAAAAGAGGGAAAAAGTCAGACAGACAGACAGACAGACAGACAGACAGACAGACAGACAGACAGACAGACAGACAGACAGACAGACAGACAGACAGACAGACAGACAGACAGACAGACAGACAGACAGACAGACAGACAGACAGACAGACAGACAGACAGACAGAGAAAAAAATAGAAAGAAAAGAAAGAGAGTAAAAGTCAGTCAGTCAAAAAAAGAGAAAAAGTCAGTCAGTCAGTCAAAAAGAGAAAAAAAGACAGAAAAAAACGAAAGAGTCAGTAAGTAAGTGAAAGTCAGTCAGTCAAAAAAGAGAGAAAAAAGCCAGTCAGTCACAAAGAGAAAAAAGAAAGAGTCAGTAAGTAAGTGAAAGTCAGTCAAAAAAAAGAGAGAAAAAGTCAGTCAAAAAAAAAGAGAAAAAGTCAGTCAAAAAAAAAAGAGAAAAAGTCAGTCAAAAAAAAGAGGGAAAAAGTCAGTCAAAAAAAGAGAGAAAAAGTCAGTAAAAAAAAGAGAGAAAAAGTCAGTCAGTCAGTCAGTCAGTCAGTCAGTCAGTCAGTCAGTCAGTCAGTCAGTCAGTCAGTCAGTCAGTCAGTCAGTCAGTCAGTCAGTCAGTCAGTCAGTCAGTCAGTCAGTCAGTCAGTCAGTCAGTCAGTCAGTCAGTCAGTCAGTCAGTCAGTCAGTCAGTCAGTCAGTCAGTCAGTCAGTCAGTCAGTCAGTCAGTCAGTCAGACAGACAGACAGACAGACAGACAGACAGACAGACAGACAGACAGACAGACAGACAGACAGACAGACAGACAGACAGACAGACAGACAGACAGACAGACAGACAGACAGACAGACAAAAAAATAGAAAGAAAAGAAAGAGAGTAAAAGTCAGTCAGTCAAAGAAAGAGAAAAAGTCAGTCAGTCAGTCAAAAAGAGAAAAAAAGACAGAAAAAAACGAAAGAGTCAGTAAGTAAGTGAAAGTCAGGCAGTCAAAAAAGAGAAAAAAGTCAGTCAGTCACAAAGAGAAAAAAAGAAAGAGTCAGTAAGTAAGTGAAAGTCAGTCAAAAAAAAAAAAAAAAGTCAGTCAAAAAAAAAGATAAATTGTCAGTCAAAAAAACAGAGAAAAAAAGTCAGTCAAAAAAACAGAGAGAAAAAGTCAGTCAAAAAAACAGAGAGAAAAAGTCAGTCAAAAAAACAGAGAGAAAAAGTCAGTCAAAAAAACAGAGAGAAAAAGTCAGTCAAAAAAACAGAGAGAAAAAGTCAGTCAAAAAAAAGAGGGAAAAAGTCAGTCAAAAAAAAGAGGGAAAAAGTCAGTCAAAAAAAGAGGGAAAAAGTCAGTCAAAAAAACAGACAGACAGACAGACAGACAGACAGACAGACAGACAGACAGACAGACAGACAGACAGACAGACAGACAGACAGACAGACAGACAGACAGACAGACAGACAGACAGACAGACAGACAGACAGACAGACAGACAGACAGAGAAAAAAATAGAAAGAAAAGAAAGAGAGTAAAAGTCAGTCAGTCAAAAAAAGAGAAAAAGTCAGTCAGTCAGTCAAAAAGAGAAAAAAAGACAGAAAAAAACGAAAGAGTCAGTAAGTAAGTGAAAGTCAGTCAGTCAAAAAAGAGAGAAAAAAGCCAGTCAGTCACAAAGAGAAAAAAGAAAGAGTCAGTAAGTAAGTGAAAGTCAGTCAAAAAAAAGAGAGAAAAAGTCAGTCAAAAAAAAAGAGAAAAAGTCAGTCAAAAAAAAAAGAGAAAAAGTCAGTCAAAAAAAAGAGGGAAAAAGTCAGTCAAAAAAAGAGAGAAAAAGTCAGTAAAAAAAAGAGAGAAAAAGTCAGTCAGTCAGTCAGTCAGTCAGTCAGTCAGTCAGTCAGTCAGTCAGTCAGTCAGTCAGTCAGTCAGTCAGTCAGTCAGTCAGTCAGTCAGTCAGTCAGTCAGTCAGTCAGTCAGTCAGTCAGTCAGTCAGTCAGTCAGTCAGTCAGTCAGTCAGTCAGTCAGTCAGTCAGTCAGTCAGTCAGTCAGTCAGACAGACAGACAGACAGACAGACAGACAGACAGACAGACAGACAGACAGACAGACAGACAGACAGACAGACAGACAGACAGACAGACAGACAGACAGACAGACAGACAGACAGACAGACAGACAGACAGACAGACAGACAGACAGACAGACAGACAGACAGACAGACAGACAGACAGACAGAGAAAAAAATAGAAAGAAAAGAAAGAGAGTAAAAGTCAGTCAGTCAAAAAAAGAGAAAAAGTCAGTCAGTCAGTCAAAAAGAGAAAAAAAGACAGAAAAAAACGAAAGAGTCAGTAAGTAAGTGAAAGTCAGTCAGTCAAAAAAGAGAGAAAAAAGTCAGTCAGTCACAAAGAGAAAAAAGAAAGAGTCAGTAAGTAAGTGAAAGTCAGTCAAAAAAAAGAGAGAAAAAGTCAGTCAAAAAAAAAGAGAAAAAGTCAGTCAAAAAAAAAAGAGAAAAAGTCAGTCAAAAAAAAGAGGGAAAAAGTCAGTCAAAAAAAGAGAGAAAAAGTCAGTAAAAAAAAGAGAGAAAAAGTCAGTCAGTCAGTCAGTCAGTCAGTCAGTCAGTCAGTCAGTCAGTCAGTCAGTCAGTCAGTCAGTCAGTCAGTCAGTCAGTCAGTCAGTCAGTCAGTCAGTCAGTCAGTCAGTCAGTCAGTCAGTCAGTCAGTCAGTCAGTCAGTCAGTCAGTCAGTCAGTCAGTCAGTCAGTCAGTCAGTCAGTCAGACAGACAGACAGACAGACAGACAGACAGACAGACAGACAGACAGACAGACAGACAGACAGACAGACAGACAGACAGACAGACAGACAGACAGACAGACAGACAGACAGACAGACAGACAGACAGACAGACAGACAGACAGACAGACAGACAGACAGACAGACAGACAGACAGACAGACAGACAGACAGACAGACAGACAGAGAAAAAAATAGAAAGAAAAGAAAGAGAGTAAAAGTCAGTCAGTCAGTCAAAAAGAGAAAAAAAGACAGAAAAAAACGAAAGAGTCAGTAAGTAAGTGAAAGTCAGTCAGTCAAAAAAGAGAGAAAAAAGTCAGTCAGTCACAAAGAGAAAAAAGAAAGAGTCAGTAAGTAAGTGAAAGTCAGTCAAAAAAAAGAGGGAAAAAGTCAGTCAAAAAAAAGAGGGAAAAAGTCAGTCAAAAAAAAGAGGGAAAAAGTCAGTAAAAAAAAGAGAGAAAAAGTCAGTCAGTCAGTCAGTCAGTCAGTCAGTCAGTCAGTCAGTCAGTCAGTCAGTCAGTCAGTCAGTCAGTCAGTCAGTCAGTCAGTCAGTCAGTCAGTCAGTCAGTCAGTCAGTCAGTCAGTCAGTCAGTCAGTCAGTCAGTCAGTCAGACAGACAGACAGACAGACAGACAGACAGACAGACAGACAGACAGACAGACAGACAGACAGACAGACAGACAGACAGACAGACAGACAGACAGACAGACAGACAGACAGACAGACAGACAGACAGACAGACAGACAGACAGACAGACAGACAGACAGACAGACAGACAGACAGACAGACAGACAGACAGACAGACAGACAGACAGACAGACAGACAGACAGACAGAGAAAAAAATAGAAAGAAAAGAAAGAGAGTAAAAGTCAGTCAGTCAGTCAAAAAGAGAAAAAAAGACAGAAAAAAACGAAAGAGTCAGTAAGTAAGTGAAAGTCAGTCAGTCAAAAAAGAGAGAAAAAAGTCAGTCAGTCACAAAGAGAAAAAAGAAAGAGTCAGTAAGTAAGTGAAAGTCAGTCAAAAAAAAGAGGGAAAAAGTCAGTCAAAAAAAAGAGAGAAAAAGTCAGTCAAAAAAAAGAGGGAAAAAGTCAGTCAAAAAAAGAGAGAAAAAGTCAGTCAGTCAGTCAGTCAGTCAGTCAGTCAGTCAGTCAGTCAGTCAGTCAGTCAGTCAGTCAGTCAGTCAGTCAGTCAGTCAGTCAGTCAGTCAGTCAGTCAGTCAGTCAGTCAGTCAGACAGACAGACAGACAGACAGACAGACAGACAGACAGACAGACAGACAGACAGACAGACAGACAGACAGACAGACAGACAGACAGACAGACAGACAGACAGACAGACAGACAGACAGACAGACAGACAGACAGACAGACAGACAGACAGACAGACAGACAGACAGACAGACAGACAGACAGACAGACAGACAGACAGACAGACAGACAGACAGACAGACAGACAGACAGACAGACAGACAGACAGAGAAAAAAATAGAAAGAAAAGAAAGAGAGTAAAAGTCAGTCAGTCAGTCAAAAAGAGAAAAAAAGACAGAAAAAAACGAAAGAGTCAGTAAGTAAGTGAAAGTCAGTCAGTCAAAAAAGAGAGAAAAAAGTCAGTCAGTCACAAAGAGAAAAAAGAAAGAGTCAGTAAGTAAGTGAAAGTCAGTCAAAAAAAAGAGGGAAAAAGTCAGTCAAAAAAAAGAGAGAAAAAGTCAGTCAAAAAAAAGAGGGAAAAAGTCAGTCAAAAAAAGAGAGAAAAAGTCAGTCAGTCAGTCAGTCAGTCAGTCAGTCAGTCAGTCAGTCAGTCAGTCAGTCAGTCAGTCAGTCAGTCAGTCAGTCAGTCAGTCAGTCAGTCAGTCAGTCAGTCAGTCAGTCAGTCAGTCAGTCAGTCAGTCAGTCAGTCAGTCAGTCAGACAGACAGACAGACAGACAGACAGACAGACAGACAGACAGACAGACAGACAGACAGACAGACAGACAGACAGACAGACAGACAGACAGACAGACAGACAGACAGACAGACAGACAGACAGACAGACAGACAGACAGACAGACAGACAGACAGACAGACAGACAGACAGAGAAAAAAATAGAAAGAAAAGAAAGAGAGTAAAAGTCAGTCAGTCAAAAAAAGAGAAAAAGTCAGTCAGTCAGTCAAAAAGAGAAAAAAAGACAGAAAAAAACGAAAGAGTCAGTAAGTAAGTGAAAGTCAGTCAGTCAAAAAAGAGAGAAAAAAGTCAGTCAGTCACAAAGAGAAAAAAGAAAGAGTCAGTAAGTAAGTGAAAGTCAGTCAAAAAAAAAGAGAAAAAGTCAGTCAAAAAAAAAAGAGAAAAAGTCAGTCAAAAAAAAGAGGGAAAAAGTCAGTCAAAAAAAGAGAAAAAGTCAGTAAAAAAAAAGAGAGAAAAAGTCAGTCAGTCAGTCAGTCAGTCAGTCAGTCAGTCAGTCAGTCAGTCAGTCAGTCAGTCAGTCAGTCAGTCAGTCAGTCAGTCAGTCAGTCAGTCAGTCAGTCAGTCAGTCAGTCAGTCAGACAGACAGACAGACAGACAGACAGACAGACAGACAGACAGACAGACAGACAGACAGACAGACAGACAGACAGACAGACAGACAGACAGACAGACAGACAGACAGACAGACAGACAGACAGACAGACAGACAGACAGACAGACAGACAGACAGACAGACAGACAGACAGACAGACAGACAGACAGACAGACAGACAGACAGACAGACAGACAGACAGACAGACAGAGAAAAAAATAGAAATAAAAGAAAGAGAGTAAAAGTCAGTCAGTCAAAGAAAGAGAAAAAGTCAGTCAGTCAGTCAAAAAGAGAAAAAAAGACAGAAAAAAACAAAAGAGTCAGTAAGTAAGTGAAAGTCAGGCAGTCAAAAAAGAGAAAAAAAGTCAGTCAGTCACAAAGAGAAAAAAAGAAAGAGTCAGTAAGTAAGTGAAAGTCAGTCAAAAAAAAAAAAAAAAGTCAGTCAAAAAAAAAGAGAGAAAAAGTCAGTCAAAAAAACAGAGAGAAAAAGTCAGTCAAAAAAACAGAGAGAAAAAGTCAGTCAAAAAAAAGAGGGAAAAAGTCAGTCAAAAAAAAGAGGGAAAAAGTCAGTCAAAAAAAGAGGGAAAAAGTCAGTCAAAAAAAAGAGGGAAAAAGTCAGTCAAAAAAAAGAGGGAAAAAGTCAGTCAAAAAAAAGAGGGAAAAAGTCAGTCAAAAAAAAGAGGGAAAAAGTCAGACAGACAGACAGACAGACAGACAGACAGACAGACAGACAGACAGACAGACAGACAGACAGACAGACAGACAGACAGACAGACAGACAGACAGACAGACAGACAGACAGACAGACAGACAGACAGACAGACAGACAGACAGAGAAAAAAATAGAAAGAAAAGAAAGAGAGTAAAAGTCAGTCAGTCAAAAAAAGAGAAAAAGTCAGTCAGTCAGTCAAAAAGAGAAAAAAAGACAGAAAAAAAGACAGAAAAAAACGAAAGAGTCAGTAAGTAAGTGAAAGTCAGTCAGTCAAAAAAGAGAGAAAAAAGCCAGTCAGTCACAAAGAGAAAAAAGAAAGAGTCAGTAAGTAAGTGAAAGTCAGTCAAAAAAAAGAGAGAAAAAGTCAGTCAAAAAAAAAGAGAAAAAGTCAGTCAAAAAAAAAAGAGAAAAAGTCAGTCAAAAAAAAGAGGGAAAAAGTCAGTCAAAAAAAGAGAGAAAAAGTCAGTAAAAAAAAGAGAGAAAAAGTCAGTCAGTCAGTCAGTCAGTCAGTCAGTCAGTCAGTCAGTCAGTCAGTCAGTCAGTCAGTCAGTCAGTCAGTCAGTCAGTCAGTCAGTCAGTCAGTCAGTCAGTCAGTCAGTCAGTCAGTCAGTCAGTCAGTCAGTCAGTCAGTCAGTCAGTCAGTCAGTCAGTCAGTCAGACAGACAGACAGACAGACAGACAGACAGACAGACAGACAGACAGACAGACAGACAGACAGACAGACAGACAGACAGACAGACAGACAGACAGACAGACAGACAGACAGACAAAAAAATAGAAAGAAAAGAAAGAGAGTAAAAGTCAGTCAGTCAAAGAAAGAGAAAAAGTCAGTCAGTCAGTCAAAAAGAGAAAAAAAGACAGAAAAAAACGAAAGAGTCAGTAAGTAAGTGAAAGTCAGGCAGTCAAAAAAGAGAAAAAAGTCAGTCAGTCACAAAGAGAAAAAAAGAAAGAGTCAGTAAGTAAGTGAAAGTCAGTCAAAAAAAAAAAAAAAAGTCAGTCAAAAAAAAAGATAAATTGTCAGTCAAAAAAACAGAGAAAAAAAGTCAGTCAAAAAAACAGAGAGAAAAAGTCAGTCAAAAAAACAGAGAGAAAAAGTCAGTCAAAAAAACAGAGAGAAAAAGTCAGTCAAAAAAACAGAGAGAAAAAGTCAGTCAAAAAAACAGAGAGAAAAAGTCAGTCAAAAAAAAGAGGGAAAAAGTCAGTCAAAAAAAAGAGGGAAAAAGTCAGTCAAAAAAAGAGGGAAAAAGTCAGTCAAAAAAACAGACAGACAGACAGACAGACAGACAGACAGACAGACAGACAGACAGACAGACAGACAGACAGACAGACAGACAGACAGACAAAAAAATAGAAAGAAAAGAAAGAGAGTAAAAGTCAGTCAGTCAAAAAAAGAGAAAAAGTCAGTCAGTCAGTCAAAAAGAGAAAAAAAGACAGAAAAAAACGAAAGAGTCAGTAAGTAAGTGAAAGTCAGTCAGTCAAAAAAGAGAGAAAAAAGTCAGTCAGTCACAAAGAGAAAAAAGAAAGAGTCAGTAAGTAAGTGAAAGTCAGTCAAAAAAAAAGAGAAAAAGTCAGTCAAAAAAAAAAGAGAAAAAGTCAGTCAAAAAAAAGAGGGAAAAAGTCAGTCAAAAAAAGAGAAAAAGTCAGTAAAAAAAAAGAGAGAAAAAGTCAGTCAGTCAGTCAGTCAGTCAGTCAGTCAGTCAGTCAGTCAGTCAGTCAGTCAGTCAGTCAGTCAGTCAGTCAGTCAGTCAGTCAGTCAGTCAGTCAGTCAGTCAGTCAGTCAGTCAGTCAGTCAGTCAGTCAGTCAGTCAGTCAGTCAGTCAGACAGACAGACAGACAGACAGACAGACAGACAGACAGACAGACAGACAGACAGACAGACAGACAGACAGACAGACAGACAGACAGACAGACAGACAGACAGACAGACAGACAGACAGACAGACAGACAGACAGACAGACAGACAGACAGACAGACAGACAGACAGACAGAGAAAAAAATAGAAATAAAAGAAAGAGAGTAAAAGTCAGTCAGTCAAAGAAAGAGAAAAAGTCAGTCAGTCAGTCAAAAAGAGAAAAAAAGACAGAAAAAAACAAAAGAGTCAGTAAGTAAGTGAAAGTCAGGCAGTCAAAAAAGAGAAAAAAAGTCAGTCAGTCACAAAGAGAAAAAAAGAAAGAGTCAGTAAGTAAGTGAAAGTCAGTCAAAAAAAAAAAAAAAAGTCAGTCAAAAAAAAAGAGAGAAAAAGTCAGTCAAAAAAACAGAGAGAAAAAGTCAGTCAAAAAAACAGAGAGAAAAAGTCAGTCAAAAAAAAGAGGGAAAAAGTCAGTCAAAAAAAAGAGGGAAAAAGTCAGTCAAAAAAAAGAGGGAAAAAGTCAGTCAAAAAAAAGAGGGAAAAAGTCAGTCAAAAAAAAGAGGGAAAAAGTCAGTCAAAAAAAAGAGGGAAAAAGTCAGACAGACAGACAGACAGACAGACAGACAGACAGACAGACAGACAGACAGACAGACAGACAGACAGACAGACAGACAGACAGACAGACAGACAGACAGACAGACAGACAGACAGACAGACAGACAGACAGACAGAGAAAAAAATAGAAAGAAAAGAAAGAGAGTAAAAGTCAGTCAGTCAAAAAAAGAGAAAAAGTCAGTCAGTCAGTCAAAAAGAGAAAAAAAGACAGAAAAAAACGAAAGAGTCAGTAAGTAAGTGAAAGTCAGTCAGTCAAAAAAGAGAGAAAAAAGCCAGTCAGTCACAAAGAGAAAAAAGAAAGAGTCAGTAAGTAAGTGAAAGTCAGTCAAAAAAAAGAGAGAAAAAGTCAGTCAAAAAAAAAGAGAAAAAGTCAGTCAAAAAAAAAAGAGAAAAAGTCAGTCAAAAAAAAGAGGGAAAAAGTCAGTCAAAAAAAGAGAGAAAAAGTCAGTAAAAAAAAGAGAGAAAAAGTCAGTCAGTCAGTCAGTCAGTCAGTCAGTCAGTCAGTCAGTCAGTCAGTCAGTCAGTCAGTCAGTCAGTCAGTCAGTCAGTCAGTCAGTCAGTCAGTCAGTCAGTCAGTCAGTCAGTCAGTCAGTCAGTCAGTCAGTCAGTCAGACAGACAGACAGACAGACAGACAGACAGACAGACAGACAGACAGACAGACAGACAGACAGACAGACAGACAGACAGACAGACAGACAGACAAAAAAATAGAAAGAAAAGAAAGAGAGTAAAAGTCAGTCAGTCAAAGAAAGAGAAAAAGTCAGTCAGTCAGTCAAAAAGAGAAAAAAAGACAGAAAAAAACGAAAGAGTCAGTAAGTAAGTGAAAGTCAGGCAGTCAAAAAAGAGAAAAAAGTCAGTCAGTCACAAAGAGAAAAAAAGAAAGAGTCAGTAAGTAAGTGAAAGTCAGTCAAAAAAAAAAAAAAAAGTCAGTCAAAAAAAAAGATAAATTGTCAGTCAAAAAAACAGAGAAAAAAAGTCAGTCAAAAAAACAGAGAGAAAAAGTCAGTCAAAAAAACAGAGAGAAAAAGTCAGTCAAAAAAACAGAGAGAAAAAGTCAGTCAAAAAAACAGAGAGAAAAAGTCAGTCAAAAAAACAGAGAGAAAAAGTCAGTCAAAAAAAAGAGGGAAAAAGTCAGTCAAAAAAAAGAGGGAAAAAGTCAGTCAAAAAAAGAGGGAAAAAGTCAGTCAAAAAAACAGACAGACAGACAGACAGACAGACAGACAGACAGACAGACAGACAGACAGACAGACAGACAGACAGACAGACAGACAGACAAAAAAATAGAAAGAAAAGAAAGAGAGTAAAAGTCAGTCAGTCAAAAAAAGAGAAAAAGTCAGTCAGTCAGTCAAAAAGAGAAAAAAAGACAGAAAAAAACGAAAGAGTCAGTAAGTAAGTGAAAGTCAGTCAGTCAAAAAAGAGAGAAAAAAGTCAGTCAGTCACAAAGAGAAAAAAGAAAGAGTCAGTAAGTAAGTGAAAGTCAGTCAAAAAAAAGAGGGAAAAAGTCAGTCAAAAAAAAGAGAGAAAAAGTCAGTCAAAAAAAAGAGAGAAAAAGTCAGTCAAAAAAAAGAGGGAAAAAGTCAGTCAAAAAAAGAGGGAAAAAGTCAGTCAGTCAGTCAGTCAGTCAGTCAGTCAGTCAGTCAGTCAGTCAGTCAGTCAGTCAGTCAGTCAGTCAGTCAGTCAGTCAGTCAGTCAGTCAGTCAGTCAGTCAGTCAGTCAGTCAGTCAGTCAGTCAGTCAGACAGACAGACAGACAGACAGACAGACAGACAGACAGACAGACAGACAGACAGACAGACAGACAGACAGACAGACAGACAGACAGACAGACAGACAGACAGACAGACAGACAGACAGACAGACAGACAGACAGACAGACAGACAGACAGACAGACAGACAGACAGACAGACAGACAGACAGACAGACAGACAGACAGACAGACAGACAGACAGACAGACAGACAGACAGACAGACAGACAGACAGACAGACAGACAGACAGACAGACAGACAGAGAAAAAAATAGAAATAAAAGAAAGAGAGTAAAAGTCAGTCAGTCAAAGAAAGAGAAAAAGTCAGTCAGTCAGTCAAAAAGAGAAAAAAAGACAGAAAAAAACAAAAGAGTCAGTAAGTAAGTGAAAGTCAGGCAGTCAAAAAAGAGAAAAAAAGTCAGTCAGTCACAAAGAGAAAAAAAGAAAGAGTCAGTAAGTAAGTGAAAGTCAGTCAAAAAAAAAAAAAAAAGTCAGTCAAAAAAAAAGAGAGAAAAAGTCAGTCAAAAAAACAGAGAGAAAAAGTCAGTCAAAAAAACAGAGAGAAAAAGTCAGTCAAAAAAAAGAGGGAAAAAGTCAGTCAAAAAAAAGAGGGAAAAAGTCAGTCAAAAAAAGAGGGAAAAAGTCAGTCAAAAAAAAGAGGGAAAAAGTCAGTCAAAAAAAAGAGGGAAAAAGTCAGTCAAAAAAAAGAGGGAAAAAGTCAGACAGACAGACAGACAGACAGACAGACAGACAGACAGACAGACAGACAGACAGACAGACAGACAGACAGACAGACAGACAGACAGACAGACAGACAGACAGACAGACAGACAGACAGACAGACAGACAGAGAAAAAAATAGAAAGAAAAGAAAGAGAGTAAAAGTCAGTCAGTCAAAAAAAGAGAAAAAGTCAGTCAGTCAGTCAAAAAGAGAAAAAAAGACAGAAAAAAACGAAAGAGTCAGTAAGTAAGTGAAAGTCAGTCAGTCAAAAAAGAGAGAAAAAAGTCAGTCAGTCACAAAGAGAAAAAAGAAAGAGTCAGTAAGTAAGTGAAAGTCAGTCAAAAAAAAGAGAGAAAAAGTCAGTCAAAAAAAAAGAGAAAAAGTCAGTCAAAAAAAAAAGAGAAAAAGTCAGTCAAAAAAAAGAGGGAAAAAGTCAGTCAAAAAAAGAGAGAAAAAGTCAGTAAAAAAAAGAGAGAAAAAGTCAGTCAGTCAGTCAGTCAGTCAGTCAGTCAGACAGTCAGACAGTCAGACAGACAGACAGACAGACAGACAGACAGACAGACAAAAAAATAGAAAGAAAAGAAAGAGAGTAAAAGTCAGTCAGTCAAAGAAAGAGAAAAAGTCAGTCAGTCAGTCAAAAAGAGAAAAAAAGACAGAAAAAAACGAAAGAGTCAGTAAGTAAGTGAAAGTCAGGCAGTCAAAAAAGAGAAAAAAGTCAGTCAGTCACAAAGAGAAAAAAAGAAAGAGTCAGTAAGTAAGTGAAAGTCAGTCAAAAAAAAAAAAAAAAGTCAGTCAAAAAAAAAGATAAATTGTCAGTCAAAAAAACAGAGAAAAAAAGTCAGTCAAAAAAACAGAGAGAAAAAGTCAGTCAAAAAAACAGAGAGAAAAAGTCAGTCAAAAAAACAGAGAGAAAAAGTCAGTCAAAAAAACAGAGAGAAAAAGTCAGTCAAAAAAAAGAGGGAAAAAGTCAGTCAAAAAAAAGAGGGAAAAAGTCAGTCAAAAAAAGAGGGAAAAAGTCAGTCAAAAAAACAGACAGACAGACAGACAGACAGACAGACAGACAGACAGACAGACAGACAGACAGACAGACAGACAGACAGACAGACAGACAGACAGACAGACAGACAGACAGACAAAAAAATAGAAAGAAAAGAAAGAGAGTAAAAGTCAGTCAGTCAAAAAAAGAGAAAAAGTCAGTCAGTCAGTCAAAAAGAGAAAAAAAGACAGAAAAAAACGAAAGAGTCAGTAAGTAAGTGAAAGTCAGTCAGTCAAAAAAGAGAGAAAAAAGTCAGTCAGTCACAAAGAGAAAAAAGAAAGAGTCAGTAAGTAAGTGAAAGTCAGTCAAAAAAAAGAGGGAAAAAGTCAGTCAAAAAAAAGAGAGAAAAAGTCAGTCAAAAAAAAGAGAGAAAAAGTCAGTCAAAAAAAAGAGGGAAAAAGTCAGTCAAAAAAAGAGGGAAAAAGTCAGTCAGTCAGTCAGTCAGTCAGTCAGTCAGTCAGTCAGTCAGTCAGTCAGTCAGTCAGTCAGTCAGTCAGTCAGTCAGTCAGTCAGTCAGTCAGTCAGTCAGTCAGTCAGTCAGTCAGTCAGTCAGACAGACAGACAGACAGACAGACAGACAGACAGACAGACAGACAGACAGACAGACAGACAGACAGACAGACAGACAGACAGACAGACAGACAGACAGACAGACAGACAGACAGACAGACAGACAGACAGACAGACAGACAGACAGACAGACAGACAGACAGACAGACAGACAGAGAAAAAAATAGAAAGAAAAGAAAGAGAGTAAAAGTCAGTCAGTCAGTCAAAAAGAGAAAAAAAGACAGAAAAAAACGAAAGAGTCAGTAAGTAAGTGAAAGTCAGTCAGTCAAAAAAGAGAGAAAAAAGTCAGTCAGTCACAAAGAGAAAAAAGAAAGAGTCAGTAAGTAAGTGAAAGTCAGTCAAAAAAAAGAGGGAAAAAGTCAGTCAAAAAAAAGAGAGAAAAAGTCAGTCAAAAAAAAGAGGGAAAAAGTCAGTCAAAAAAAGAGAGAAAAAGTCAGTCAGTCAGTCAGTCAGTCAGTCAGTCAGTCAGTCAGTCAGTCAGTCAGTCAGTCAGTCAGTCAGTCAGTCAGTCAGTCAGTCAGTCAGTCAGTCAGTCAGTCAGTCAGTCAGTCAGTCAGTCAGTCAGTCAGTCAGACAGACAGACAGACAGACAGACAGACAGACAGACAGACAGACAGACAGACAGACAGACAGACAGACAGACAGACAGACAGACAGACAGACAGACAGACAGACAGACAGACAGACAGACAGACAGACAGACAGAGAAAAAAATAGAAATAAAAGAAAGAGAGTAAAAGTCAGTCAGTCAAAGAAAGAGAAAAAGTCAGTCAGTCAGTCAAAAAGAGAAAAAAAGACAGAAAAAAACAAAAGAGTCAGTAAGTAAGTGAAAGTCAGGCAGTCAAAAAAGAGAAAAAAAGTCAGTCAGTCACAAAGAGAAAAAAAGAAAGAGTCAGTAAGTAAGTGAAAGTCAGTCAAAAAAAAAAAAAAAAGTCAGTCAAAAAAAAAGAGAGAAAAAGTCAGTCAAAAAAACAGAGAGAAAAAGTCAGTCAAAAAAACAGAGAGAAAAAGTCAGTCAAAAAAAAGAGGGAAAAAGTCAGTCAAAAAAAAGAGGGAAAAAGTCAGTCAAAAAAAGAGGGAAAAAGTCAGTCAAAAAAAAGAGGGAAAAAGTCAGTCAAAAAAAAGAGGGAAAAAGTCAGTCAAAAAAAAGAGGGAAAAAGTCAGACAGACAGACAGACAGACAGACAGACAGACAGACAGACAGACAGACAGACAGACAGACAGACAGACAGACAGACAGACAGACAGACAGACAGACAGACAGACAGAGAAAAAAATAGAAAGAAAAGAAAGAGAGTAAAAGTCAGTCAGTCAAAAAAAGAGAAAAAGTCAGTCAGTCAGTCAAAAAGAGAAAAAAAGACAGAAAAAAACGAAAGAGTCAGTAAGTAAGTGAAAGTCAGTCAGTCAAAAAAGAGAGAAAAAAGTCAGTCAGTCACAAAGAGAAAAAAGAAAGAGTCAGTAAGTAAGTGAAAGTCAGTCAAAAAAAAGAGAGAAAAAGTCAGTCAAAAAAAAAGAGAAAAAGTCAGTCAAAAAAAAAAGAGAAAAAGTCAGTCAAAAAAAAGAGGGAAAAAGTCAGTCAAAAAAAGAGAGAAAAAGTCAGTAAAAAAAAGAGAGAAAAAGTCAGTCAGTCAGTCAGTCAGTCAGTCAGTCAGACAGTCAGACAGTCAGACAGACAGACAGACAGACAGACAGACAGACAGACAGACAAAAAAATAGAAAGAAAAGAAAGAGAGTAAAAGTCAGTCAGTCAAAGAAAGAGAAAAAGTCAGTCAGTCAGTCAAAAAGAGAAAAAAAGACAGAAAAAAACGAAAGAGTCAGTAAGTAAGTGAAAGTCAGGCAGTCAAAAAAGAGAAAAAAGTCAGTCAGTCACAAAGAGAAAAAAAGAAAGAGTCAGTAAGTAAGTGAAAGTCAGTCAAAAAAAAAAAAAAAAGTCAGTCAAAAAAAAAGATAAATTGTCAGTCAAAAAAACAGAGAAAAAAAGTCAGTCAAAAAAACAGAGAGAAAAAGTCAGTCAAAAAAACAGAGAGAAAAAGTCAGTCAAAAAAACAGAGAGAAAAAGTCAGTCAAAAAAACAGAGAGAAAAAGTCAGTCAAAAAAAAGAGGGAAAAAGTCAGTCAAAAAAAAGAGGGAAAAAGTCAGTCAAAAAAAGAGGGAAAAAGTCAGTCAAAAAAACAGACAGACAGACAGACAGACAGACAGACAGACAGACAGACAGACAGACAGACAGACAGACAGACAGACAGACAGACAGACAGACAGACAGACAGACAGACAAAAAAATAGAAAGAAAAGAAAGAGAGTAAAAGTCAGTCAGTCAAAAAAAGAGAAAAAGTCAGTCAGTCAGTCAAAAAGAGAAAAAAAGACAGAAAAAAACGAAAGAGTCAGTAAGTAAGTGAAAGTCAGTCAGTCAAAAAAGAGAGAAAAAAGTCAGTCAGTCACAAAGAGAAAAAAGAAAGAGTCAGTAAGTAAGTGAAAGTCAGTCAAAAAAAAGAGGGAAAAAGTCAGTCAAAAAAAAGAGAGAAAAAGTCAGTCAAAAAAAAGAGAGAAAAAGTCAGTCAAAAAAAAGAGGGAAAAAGTCAGTCAAAAAAAGAGGGAAAAAGTCAGTCAGTCAGTCAGTCAGTCAGTCAGTCAGTCAGTCAGTCAGTCAGTCAGTCAGTCAGTCAGTCAGTCAGTCAGTCAGTCAGTCAGTCAGTCAGTCAGTCAGTCAGTCAGTCAGTCAGTCAGTCAGTCAGTCAGTCAGTCAGTCAGTCAGTCAGTCAGTCAGTCAGTCAGTCAGTCAGTCAGTCAGTCAGTCAGTCAGTCAGTCAGTCAGTCAGTCAGTCAGACAGACAGACAGACAGACAGACAGACAGACAGACAGACAGACAGACAGACAGACAGACAGACAGACAGACAGACAGACAGACAGACAGACAGACAGACAGACAGACAGACAGACAGACAGACAGACAGACAGACAGACAGACAGACAGAGAAAAAAATAGAAAGAAAAGAAAGAGAGTAAAAGTCAGTCAGTCAGTCAAAAAGAGAAAAAAAGACAGAAAAAAACGAAAGAGTCAGTAAGTAAGTGAAAGTCAGTCAGTCAAAAAAGAGAGAAAAAAGTCAGTCAGTCACAAAGAGAAAAAAGAAAGAGTCAGTAAGTAAGTGAAAGTCAGTCAAAAAAAAGAGGGGAAAAGTCAGTCAAAAAAAAGAGAGAAAAAGTCAGTCAAAAAAAAGAGGGAAAAAGTCAGTCAAAAAAAGAGAGAAAAAGTCAGTCAGTCAGTCAGTCAGTCAGTCAGTCAGTCAGTCAGTCAGTCAGTCAGTCAGTCAGTCAGTCAGTCAGTCAGTCAGTCAGTCAGTCAGTCAGTCAGTCAGTCAGACAGACAGACAGACAGACAGACAGACAGACAGACAGACAGACAGACAGACAGACAGACAGACAGACAGACAGACAGACAGACAGACAGACAGACAGACAGACAGACAGACAGACAGACAGACAGACAGACAGACAGACAGACAGACAGACAGACAGACAGACAGACAGACAGACAGACAGACAGACAGACAGACAGACAGACAGACAGAGAAAAAAATAGAAATAAAAGAAAGAGAGTAAAAGTCAGTCAGTCAAAGAAAGAGAAAAAGTCAGTCAGTCAGTCAAAAAGAGAAAAAAAGACAGAAAAAAACAAAAGAGTCAGTAAGTAAGTGAAAGTCAGGCAGTCAAAAAAGAGAAAAAAAGTCAGTCAGTCACAAAGAGAAAAAAAGAAAGAGTCAGTAAGTAAGTGAAAGTCAGTCAAAAAAAAAAAAAAAAGTCAGTCAAAAAAAAAGAGAGAAAAAGTCAGTCAAAAAAACAGAGAGAAAAAGTCAGTCAAAAAAACAGAGAGAAAAAGTCAGTCAAAAAAAAGAGGGAAAAAGTCAGTCAAAAAAAGAGGGAAAAAGTCAGTCAAAAAAAAGAGGGAAAAAGTCAGTCAAAAAAAAGAGAGAAAAAAGTCAGTCAGTCACAAAGAGAAAAAAGAAAGAGTCAGTAAGTAAGTGAAAGTCAGTCAAAAAAAAGAGAGAAAAAGTCAGTCAAATAAAAAGAGAAAAAGTCAGTCAAAAAAAAAAGAGAAAAAGTCAGTCAAAAAAAAGAGGGAAAAAGTCAGTCAAAAAAAGAGAGAAAAAGTCAGTAAAAAAAAGAGAGAAAAAGTCAGTCAGTCAGTCAGTCAGTCAGACAGTCAGACAGTCAGACAGACAGACAGACAGACAGACAGACAGACAGACAGACAGACAAAAAAATAGAAAGAAAAGAAAGAGAGTAAAAGTCAGTCAGTCAAAGAAAGAGAAAAAGTCAGTCAGTCAGTCAAAAAGAGAAAAAAAGACAGAAAAAAACGAAAGAGTCAGTAAGTAAGTGAAAGTCAGGCAGTCAAAAAAGAGAAAAAAGTCAGTCAGTCACAAAGAGAAAAAAAGAAAGAGTCAGTAAGTAAGTGAAAGTCAGTCAAAAAAAAAAAAAAAGTCAGTCAAAAAAAAAGATAAATTGTCAGTCAAAAAAACAGAGAAAAAAAGTCAGTCAAAAAAACAGAGAGAAAAAGTCAGTCAAAAAAACAGAGAGAAAAAGTCAGTCAAAAAAACAGAGAGAAAAAGTCAGTCAAAAAAACAGAGAGAAAAAGTCAGTCAAAAAAACAGAGAGAAAAAGTCAGTCAAAAAAAAGAGGGAAAAAGTCAGTCAAAAAAAAGAGGGAAAAAGTCAGTCAAAAAAAGAGGGAAAAAGTCAGTCAAAAAAACAGACAGACAGACAGACAGACAGACAGACAGACAGACAGACAGACAGACAGACAGACAGACAGACAGACAGACAGACAGACAGACAGACAGACAGACAGACAGACAGACAGACAGACAGACAGACAGACAGACAGACAGACAGACAGACAGACAGACAGACAAAAAAATAGAAAGAAAAGAAAGAGAGTAAAAGTCAGTCAGTCAAAAAAAGAGAAAAAGTCAGTCAGTCAGTCAAAAAGAGAAAAAAAGACAGAAAAAAACGAAAGAGTCAGTAAGTAAGTGAAAGTCAGTCAGTCAAAAAAGAGAGAAAAAAGTCAGTCAGTCACAAAGAGAAAAAAGAAAGAGTCAGTAAGTAAGTGAAAGTCAGTCAAAAAAAAGAGGGAAAAAGTCAGTCAAAAAAAAGAGAGAAAAAGTCAGTCAAAAAAAAGAGAGAAAAAGTCAGTCAAAAAAAAGAGGGAAAAAGTCAGTCAAAAAAAGAGGGAAAAAGTCAGTCAGTCAGTCAGTCAGTCAGTCAGTCAGTCAGTCAGTCAGTCAGTCAGTCAGTCAGTCAGTCAGTCAGTCAGTCAGTCAGTCAGTCAGTCAGTCAGTCAGTCAGTCAGTCAGTCAGTCAGTCAGTCAGTCAGTCAGTCAGTCAGTCAGTCAGTCAGTCAGACAGACAGACAGACAGACAGACAGACAGACAGACAGACAGACAGACAGACAGACAGACAGACAGACAGACAGACAGACAGACAGACAGACAGACAGACAGACAGACAGACAGACAGACAGACAGACAGACAGACAGACAGACAGACAGACAGACAGACAGACAGACAGACAGACAGACAGACAGACAGACAGACAGACAGAGAAAAAAATAGAAAGAAAAGAAAGAGAGTAAAAGTCAGTCAGTCAGTCAAAAAGAGAAAAAAAGACAGAAAAAAACGAAAGAGTCAGTAAGTAAGTGAAAGTCAGTCAGTCAAAAAAGAGAGAAAAAAGTCAGTCAGTCACAAAGAGAAAAAAGAAAGAGTCAGTAAGTAAGTGAAAGTCAGTCAAAAAAAAGAGGGAAAAAGTCAGTCAAAAAAAAGAGAGAAAAAGTCAGTCAAAAAAAAGAGGGAAAAAGTCAGTCAAAAAAAGAGAGAAAAAGTCAGTCAGTCAGTCAGTCAGTCAGTCAGTCAGTCAGTCAGTCAGTCAGTCAGTCAGTCAGTCAGTCAGTCAGTCAGTCAGTCAGTCAGTCAGTCAGTCAGTCAGTCAGTCAGTCAGTCAGTCAGTCAGTCAGTCAGTCAGTCAGTCAGTCAGTCAGTCAGTCAGTCAGACAGACAGACAGACAGACAGACAGACAGACAGACAGACAGACAGACAGACAGACAGACAGACAGACAGACAGACAGACAGACAGACAGACAGACAGACAGACAGACAGACAGACAGACAGACAGACAGACAGACAGACAGACAGACAGACAGACAGACAGACAGACAGACAGACAGACAGACAGACAGACAGACAGACAGACAGACAGAGAAAAAAATAGAAAGAAAAGAAAGAGAGTAAAAGTCAGTCAGTCAAAAAAAGAGAAAAAGTCAGTCAGTCAGTCAAAAAGAGAAAAAAAGACAGAAAAAAACGAAAGAGTCAGTAAGTAAGTGAAAGTCAGTCAGTCAAAAAAGAGAGAAAAAGTCAGTCAAAAAAAAGAGAGAAAAAGTCAGTCAAAAAAAAGAGAGAAAAAGTCAGTCAAAAAAAAGAGAGAAAAAGTCAGTCAAAAAAAAGAGAGAAAAAGTCAGTCAGTCAGTCAGTCAGTCAGTCAGTCAGTCAGTCAGTCAGTCAGTCAGTCAGTCAGTCAGTCAGTCAGTCAGTCAGTCAGTCAGTCAGTCAGTCAGTCAGTCAGTCAGTCAGTCAGTCAGTCAGTCAGTCAGTCAGTCAGTCAGTCAGTCAGTCAGTCAGTCAGTCAGTCAGTCAGTCAGTCAGTCAGTCAGACAGACAGACAGACAGACAGACAGACAGACAGACAGACAGACAGACAGACAGACAGACAGACAGACAGACAGACAGACAGACAGACAGACAGACAGACAGACAGACAGACAGACAGACAGACAGACAGACAGACAGACAGACAGACAGACAGACAGACAGACAGACAGACAGACAGACAGACAGAGAAAAAAATAGAAATAAAAGAAAGAGAGTAAAAGTCAGTCAGTCAAAGAAAGAGAAAAAGTCAGTCAGTCAGTCAAAAAGAGAAAAAAAGACAGAAAAAAACAAAAGAGTCAGTAAGTAAGTGAAAGTCAGGCAGTCAAAAAAGAGAAAAAAAGTCAGTCAGTCACAAAGAGAAAA
>NC_136694.1:19196143-19203643 GCF_947650265.1 Symphodus melops
CAGACAGACAGACAGACAGACAGACAGACAGACAGACAGACAGACAGACAGACAGACAGACAGACAGACAGACAGACAGACAGACAGACAGACAGACAGACAGACAGACAGAGAAAAAAATAGAAAGAAAAGAAAGAGAGTAAAAGTCAGTCAGTCAGTCAAAAAGAGAAAAAAAGACAGAAAAAAACGAAAGAGTCAGTAAGTAAGTGAAAGTCAGTCAGTCAAAAAAGAGAGAAACAAGTCAGTCAGTCACAAAGAGAAAAAAGAAAGAGTCAGTAAGTAAGTGAAAGTCAGTCAAAAAAAAGAGGGAAAAAGTCAGTCAAAAAAAAGAGAGAAAAAGTCAGTCAAAAAAAAGAGGGAAAAAGTCAGTCAAAAAAAGAGAAAAAGTCAGTCAGTCAGTCAAAAAGAGAAAAAAAGACAGAAAAAAACGAAAGAGTCAGTAAGTAAGTGAAAGTCAGTCAGTCAAAAAAGAGAGAAAAAGTCAGTCAAAAAAAAGAGAGAAAAAGTCAGTCAAAAAAAAGAGAGAAAAAGTCAGTCAAAAAAAAGAGAGAAAAAGTCAGTCAGTCAGTCAGTCAGTCAGTCAGTCAGTCAGTCAGTCAGTCAGTCAGTCAGTCAGTCAGTCAGTCAGTCAGTCAGTCAGTCAGTCAGTCAGTCAGTCAGTCAGTCAGTCAGTCAGTCAGTCAGTCAGTCAGTCAGTCAGTCAGTCAGTCAGTCAGTCAGTCAGTCAGACAGACAGACAGACAGACAGACAGACAGACAGACAGACAGACAGACAGACAGACAGACAGACAGACAGACAGACAGACAGACAGACAGACAGACAGACAGACAGACAGACAGACAGACAGACAGACAGACAGACAGACAGACAGACAGACAGACAGACAGACAGACAGACAGAGAAAAAAATAGAAATAAAAGAAAGAGAGTAAAAGTCAGTCAGTCAAAGAAAGAGAAAAAGTCAGTCAGTCAGTCAAAAAGAGAAAAAAAGACAGAAAAAAACAAAAGAGTCAGTAAGTAAGTGAAAGTCAGGCAGTCAAAAAAGAGAAAAAAAGTCAGTCAGTCACAAAGAGAAAAAAAGAAAGAGTCAGTAAGTAAGTGAAAGTCAGTCAAAAAAAAAAAAAAAAGTCAGTCAAAAAAAAAGAGAGAAAAAGTCAGTCAAAAAAACAGAGAGAAAAAGTCTGTCAAAAAAACAGAGAGAAAAAGTCAGTCAAAAAAAAGAGGGAAAAAGTCAGTCAAAAAAAAGAGGGAAAAAGTCAGTCAAAAAAAGAGGGAAAAAGTCAGTCAAAAAAAAGAGGGAAAAAGTCAGTCAAAAAAAAGAGGGAAAAAGTCAGTCAAAAAAAAGAGGGAAAAAGTCAGTCAAAAAAAAGAGGGAAAAAGTCAGACAGACAGACAGACAGACAGACAGACAGACAGACAGACAGACAGACAGACAGACAGACAGACAGACAGACAGACAGACAGACAGACAGACAGACAGACAGACAGACAGACAGACAGACAGACAGACAGACAGACAGACAGACAGACAGACAGACAGACAGACAGACAGACAGACAGACAGACAGACAGACAGACAGAGAAAAAAATAGAAAGAAAAGAAAGAGTAAAAGTCAGTCAGTCAAAAAAAGAGAAAAAGTCAGTCAGTCAGTCAAAAAGAGAAAAAAAGACAGAAAAAAACGAAAGAGTCAGTAAGTAAGTGAAAGTCAGTCAGTCAAAAAAGAGAGAAAAAAGTCAGTCAGTCACAAAGAGAAAAAAGAAAGAGTCAGTAAGTAAGTGAAAGTCAGTCAAAAAAAAAGAGAAAAAGTCAGTCAAAAAAAAAAGAGAAAAAGTCAGTCAAAAAAAAGAGGGAAAAAGTCAGTCAAAAAAAGAGAGAAAAAGTCAGTAAAAAAAAAGAGAGAAAAAGTCAGTCAGTCAGTCAGTCAGTCAGTCAGTCAGTCAGTCAGTCAGTCAGTCAGTCAGTCAGTCAGTCAGTCAGTCAGTCAGTCAGTCAGTCAGTCAGTCAGTCAGTCAGTCAGTCAGTCAGTCAGTCAGTCAGTCAGTCAGTCAGTCAGTCAGACAGACAGACAGACAGACAGACAGACAGACAGACAGACAGACAGACAGACAGACAGACAGACAGACAGACAGACAGACAGACAGACAGACAGACAGACAGACAGACAGACAGACAGACAGACAGACAGACAGACAGACAGACAAAAAAATAGAAAGAAAAGAAAGAGAGTAAAAGTCAGTCAGTCAAAAAAAGAGAAAAAGTCAGTCAGTCAGTCAAAAAGAGAAAAAAAGACAGAAAAAAACGAAAGAGTCAGTAAGTAAGTGAAAGTCAGTCAGTCAAAAAAGAGAGAAAAAGTCAGTCAAAAAAAAGAGAGAAAAAGTCAGTCAAAAAAAAGAGAGAAAAAGTCAGTCAAAAAAAAGAGAGAAAAAGTCAGTCAAAAAAAAGAGAGAAAAAGTCAGTCAAAAAAAAGAGAGAAACAGTCAGTCAGTCAGTCAGTCAGTCAGTCAGTCAGTCAGTCAGTCAGTCAGTCAGACAGTCAGACAGTCAGACAGACAGACAGACAGACAGACAGACAGACAGACAGACAGAGAAAAAAATAGAAATAAAAGAAAGAGAGTAAAAGTCAGTCAGTCAAAGAAAGAGAAAAAGTCAGTCAGTCAGTCAAAAAGAGAAAAAAAGACAGAAAAAAACAAAAGAGTCAGTAAGTAAGTGAAAGTCAGGCAGTCAAAAAAGAGAAAAAAAGTCAGTCAGTCACAAAGAGAAAAAAAGAAAGAGTCAGTAAGTAAGTGAAAGTCAGTCAAAAAAAAAAAAAAAAGTCAGTCAAAAAAAAAGAGAGAAAAAGTCAGTCAAAAAAACAGAGAGAAAAAGTCAGTCAAAAAAACAGAGAGAAAAAGTCAGTCAAAAAAAAGAGGGAAAAAGTCAGTCAAAAAAAAGAGGGAAAAAGTCAGTCAAAAAAAGAGGGAAAAAGTCAGTCAAAAAAAAGAGGGAAAAAGTCAGTCAAAAAAAAGAGGGAAAAAGTCAGTCAAAAAAAAGAGGGAAAAAGTCAGTCAAAAAAAAGAGGGAAAAAGTCAGACAGACAGACAGACAGACAGACAGACAGACAGACAGACAGACAGACAGACAGACAGACAGACAGACAGACAGACAGACAGACAGACAGACAGACAGACAGACAGACAGACAGACAGACAGACAGACAGACAGACAGACAGACAGAGAAAAAAATAGAAAGAAAAGAAAGAGAGTAAAAGTCAGTCAGTCAAAAAAAGAGAAAAAGTCAGTCAGTCAGTCAAAAAGAGAAAAAAAGACAGAAAAAAACGAAAGAGTCAGTAAGTAAGTGAAAGTCAGTCAGTCAAAAAAGAGAGAAAAAAGTCAGTCAGTCACAAAGAGAAAAAAGAAAGAGTCAGTAAGTAAGTGAAAGTCAGTCAAAAAAAAGAGAGAAAAAGTCAGTCAAAAAAAAAGAGAAAAAGTCAGTCAAAAAAAAAAGAGAAAAAGTCAGTCAAAAAAAAGAGGGAAAAAGTCAGTCAAAAAAAGAGAGAAAAAGTCAGTAAAAAAAAAGAGAGAAAAAGTCAGTCAGACAGACAGACAGACAGACAGACAGACAGACAGACAGACAGACAGACAGACAGACAGACAGACAGACAGACAGACAGACAGACAGACAGACAGACAGACAGACAGACAGACAGACAGACAGACAGACAGACAGACAGACAGACAGACAGACAGACAGACAGACAGACAGACAGACAGACAGACAGACAGACAGACAGACAGACAGACAGACAGACAGACAGACAAAAAAATAGAAAGAAAAGAAAGAGAGTAAAAGTCAGTCAGTCAAAGAAAGAGAAAAAGTCAGTCAGTCAGTCAAAAAGAGAAAAAAAGACAGAAAAAAACGAAAGAGTCAGTAAGTAAGTGAAAGTCAGGCAGTCAAAAAAGAGAAAAAAGTCAGTCAGTCACAAAGAGAAAAAAAGAAAGAGTCAGTAAGTAAGTGAAAGTCAGTCAAAAAAAAAAAAAAAAGTCAGTCAAAAAAAAAGATAAATTGTCAGTCAAAAAAACAGAGAAAAAAAGTCAGTCAAAAAAACAGAGAGAAAAAGTCAGTCAAAAAAACAGAGAGAAAAAGTCAGTCAAAAAAACAGAGAGAAAAAGTCAGTCAAAAAAAAGAGGGAAAAAGTCAGTCAAAAAAAAGAGGGAAAAAGTCAGTCAAAAAAAGAGGGAAAAAGTCAGTCAAAAAGACAGACAGACAGACAGACAGACAGACAGACAGACAGACAGACAGACAGACAGACAGACAGACAGACAGACAGACAGACAGACAGACAGACAGACAGACAGACAGACAGACAGACAGACAGACAGACAGACAGACAGACAGACAGACAGACAGACAAAAAAATAGAAAGAAAAGAAAGAGAGTAAAAGTCAGTCAGTCAAAAAAAGAGAAAAAGTCAGTCAGTCAGTCAAAAAGAGAAAAAAAGACAGAAAAAAACGAAAGAGTCAGTAAGTAAGTGAAAGTCAGTCAGTCAAAAAAGAGAGAAAAAAGTCAGTCAGTCACAAAGAGAAAAAAGAAAGAGTCAGTAAGTAAGTGAAAGTCAGTCAAAAAAAAGAGGGAAAAAGTCAGTCAAAAAAAAGAGAGAAAAAGTCAGTCAAAAAAAAGAGAGAAAAAGTCAGTCAAAAAAAAGAGGGAAAAAGTCAGTCAAAAAAAAGAGGGAAAAAGTCAGTCAGTCAGTCAGTCAGTCAGTCAGTCAGTCAGTCAGTCAGTCAGTCAGTCAGTCAGTCAGTCAGTCAGTCAGTCAGTCAGTCAGTCAGTCAGTCAGTCAGTCAGTCAGTCAGTCAGTCAGTCAGTCAGTCAGTCAGTCAGTCAGTCAGTCAGACAGACAGACAGACAGACAGACAGACAGACAGACAGACAGACAGACAGACAGACAGACAGACAGACAGACAGACAGACAGACAGACAGACAGACAGACAGACAGACAGACAGACAGACAGACAGACAGACAGACAGACAGACAGACAGACAGACAGACAGACAGACAGACAGACAGACAGACAGACAGACAGACAGACAGACAGACAGACAGACAGACAAAAACATAGAAAGAAAAGAAAGAGAGTAAAAGTCAGTCAGTCAAAAAAAGAGAAAAAGTCAGTCAGTCAGTCAAAAAGAGAAAAAAAGACAGAAAAAAACGAAAGAGTCAGTAAGTAAGTGAAAGTCAGGCAGTCAAAAAAGAGAAAAAAAGTCAGTCAGTCACAAAGAGAAAAAAAGAAAGAGTCAGTAAGTAAGTGAAAGTCAGTCAAAAAAAAAAAGTCAGTCAAAAAAAAAGAGAGAAAAAGTCAGTCAGTCAGTCAGTCAGTCAGACAGTCAGACAGTCAGACAGACAGACAGACAGACAGACAAAAAAATAGAAAGAAAAGAAAGAGAGTAAAAGTCAGTCAGTCAAAAAAAGAGAAAAAGTCAGTCAGTCAGTCAAAAAGAGAAAAAAAGACAGAAAAAAACGAAAGAGTCAGTAAGTAAGTGAAAGTCAGTCAGTCAAAAAAGAGAGAAAAAAGTCAGTCAGTCACAAAGAGAAAAAAGAAAGAGTCAGTAAGTAAGTGAAAGTCAGTCAGTCAAAAAAGAGAGAAAAAGTCAGTCAAAAAAAAGAGAGAAAAAGTCAGTCAAAAAAAAGAGAGAAAAAGTCAGTCAAAAAAAAGAGAGAAAAAGTCAGTCAGTCAGTCAGTCAGTCAGTCAGTCAGTCAGTCAGTCAGTCAGTCAGTCAGTCAGTCAGTCAGTCAGTCAGTCAGTCAGTCAGTCAGTCAGTCAGTCAGTCAGTCAGTCAGTCAGTCAGTCAGTCAGTCAGTCAGACAGACAGACAGACAGACAGACAGACAGACAGACAGACAGACAGACAGACAGACAGACAGACAGACAGACAGACAGACAGACAGACAGACAGACAGACAGACAGACAGACAGACAGACAGACAGACAGACAGACAGACAGACAGACAAAAAAATAGAAAGAAAAGAAAGAGAGTAAAAGTCAGTCAGTCAAAAAAAGAGAAAAAGTCAGTCAGTCAGTCAAAAAGAGAAAAAAAGACAGAAAAAAACGAAAGAGTCAGTAAGTAAGTGAAAGTCAGTCAGTCAAAAAAGAGAGAAAAAAGTCAGTCAGTCACAAAGAGAAAAAAGAAAGAGTCAGTAAGTAAGTGAAAGTCAGTCAAAAAAAAGAGGGAAAAAGTCAGTCAAAAAAAAGAGAGAAAAAGTCAGTCAAAAAAAAGAGAGAAAAAGTCAGTCAAAAAAAAGAGGGAAAAAGTCAGTCAAAAAAAAGAGGGAAAAAGTCAGTCAGTCAGTCAGTCAGTCAGTCAGTCAGTCAGTCAGTCAGTCAGTCAGTCAGTCAGTCAGTCAGTCAGTCAGTCAGTCAGTCAGTCAGTCAGTCAGTCAGTCAGTCAGTCAGTCAGTCAGTCAGTCAGTCAGTCAGTCAGTCAGTCAGTCAGACAGACAGACAGACAGACAGACAGACAGACAGACAGACAGACAGACAGACAGACAGACAGACAGACAGACAGACAGACAGACAGACAGACAGACAGACAGACAGACAGACAGACAGACAGACAGACAGACAGACAGACAGACAGACAGACAGACAGACAGACAGACAGACAGACAGACAGACAGACAGACAGACAGACAGACAAAAACATAGAAAGAAAAGAAAGAGAGTAAAAGTCAGTCAGTCAAAAAAAGAGAAAAAGTCAGTCAGTCAGTCAAAAAGAGAAAAAAAGACAGAAAAAAACGAAAGAGTCAGTAAGTAAGTGAAAGTCAGGCAAGAGAAAAAAAGTCAGTCAGTCACAAAGAGAAAAAAAGAAAGAGTCAGTAAGTAAGTGAAAGTCAGTCAAAAAAAAAAAGTCAGTCAAAAAAAAAGAGAGAAAAAGTCAGTCAGTCAGTCAGTCAGTCAGTCAGTCAGTCAGTCAGACAGTCAGACAGACAGACAGACAGACAGACAGACAAAAAAATAGAAAGAAAAGAAAGAGAGTAAAAGTCAGTCAGTCAAAAAAAGAGAAAAAGTCAGTCAGTCAGTCAAAAAGAGAAAAAAAGACAGAAAAAAACGAAAGAGTCAGTAAGTAAGTGAAAGTCAGTCAGTCAAAAAAGAGAGAAAAAAGTCAGTCAGTCACAAAGAGAAAAAAGAAAGAGTCAGTAAGTAAGTGAAAGTCAGTCAGTCAAAAAAGAGAGAAAAAGTCAGTCAAAAAAAAGAGAGAAAAAGTCAGTCAAAAAAAAGAGAGAAAAAGTCAGTCAAAAAAAAGAGAGAAAAAGTCAGTCAGTCAGTCAGTCAGTCAGTCAGTCAGTCAGTCAGTCAGTCAGTCAGTCAGTCAGTCAGTCAGTCAGTCAGTCAGTCAGTCAGTCAGTCAGTCAGTCAGTCAGTCAGTCAGTCAGTCAGTCAGTCAGTCAGTCAGTCAGTCAGTCAGTCAGTCAGTCAGTCAGTCAGTCAGTCAGTCAGTCAGTCAGTCAGTCAGACAG